>NC_067237.1:36087152-36267656 GCF_019924925.1 Ctenopharyngodon idella | reverse complement strand
GCGAGAGCTGAACAGCTTTTCTCTGTTAGACACAATCACGCAGCCTAAAATGATAAACAGAAGAGGGAGAATTTACAAATACAAAGTACTTGATGCCAACATGATTACTGAAAATTTAATTTTTGTCACCAGAAATTTTTAAGATGCTTTAAATCTACAATAATATATGAACACAATACTCACGTCAGTGTGTTGAGTTTACAGTGTTTATCCTGCAGTAGAGCAGCGATCTGATTCACTCGTGTGTCTCCTAGTTTACGTCCAATCAGATTCAGCTCTCTCAGGAGTAACGGGTTTTTAATGTGAAGATCATCAGTCAGATATTTACAGGCTTTTTCTGCATCAGGACTTTGTAACAACCTGGACAAAGTAGAAGTATGCTGACATTACCCGCTATAGTGATTTATGTTCACAATGTTGTGAAAGGGCTTCAGTCATTTCAAAGCTTTTATAATTGTTTTTGCAGTTTAATTCTCATCCACCTAAAATGGTTTTAGGACCGTTGAACATTATTATTTTAAGAACACTGACCTCAGTGTCTTGAGTTGACAGTTCTGATCCTGTAGTAAATCATCGAGCTCCTTCACTCCTGATTGTCCAGGATCATTTCCTGTGAGATCCAGCTCTATCAGGTGAGAAGGGTTTGATCTCAGAGCTGAAGCCAGAGCTTTATAACCTTCTTCTGTGATACTGCAGTCTGAAAGTCTACAGAAAATAAAAACACAAATTTAAATTAACATTGCAAATCAACAAATATGACTAAATCACACAACAGCTTAACTTATCAGATATGCCACAGTTTTATTCTGCTATTAATGTGAAATATTAATTATTTAATGGTCATCAGGAATCTGTTATTGTTACTTATGGTTGGTTTGAGTTTGTTCTAAATTTAGGTTATTATAGTTATAGTAGCCTAAACATGTATTATTTCGTTTTCATTAATATTTACTTAGGGATACAGATGACGCTGTAAAGTTACTATAAAGGCCTGCTCACGCCAAGACAAATGTCAAAAAAAAAAAAAAAAAAAGTCTGCACCAAAGCGAAAAATGGAAAAAGCCCAACCCCAAATTAAAATAACTAAGTATTAAGGGTGTAACAGTACACAGAAGTCACAGTTTGGTAAGTACCTCAGTTTCAGGCTGACAGTTCAATACGAGTTTAGTACAATAGGAAAAATGGTCACACTTTAGTTTAGGGTCCAATTCTCACCTTTAACTATGAACTATGACTTTGCCTCAATAAACCCCTAATTACTGCTTATTATAGTTAGCAAGGTACTTGTTAAGTTTAGACATGTGGGAGGATTAAAGGATGTAGAATATGGTTATGCAGAATAACGCATTAATATGTGCTTAATAAACAGGGGTGCACATAAGTTTTTCAGTCTGGTTCTCATAAGAGCATCTGGCGATTCAGTTTGGTGCTCACACTGCAGTTAGTGTGACCCTTTAAATATAACTATTAAAAAAAATAAAACAGTTAATAATAGCATTATTACACTTTAGTTAGTTTTTTAATAAAATAATAAACAAAATAATAGTGTGATAATACTATTATATTTTGAAATAAAAAATAGTATTAAATAAAATTACAATTATTTTATACTAATATTTACATTTTCTTTTTTTCTTTTTTTTTTTTTTATATGAATTTTCAACATTTTTTAGTTTCAAACAAAGCCACACCCAGGGCTGGATTTCCCGAAACCTTCTTAACTCTGTGTCATTCTTAAATTATACCTTAAGCTGTACCTTAAAGTTAATATGTGTTTCCCAAAAGTTCTTAATTAAGTGTACATCTGTAAGTCATACTTTCGTAAGGTTGGTCTGGACCACTCTTAGCTATACCTTATCAATGTCAACAGTCTATACGAATATAATTCCTAAGTTGTAATACACACAATGTTCAATTAGGATAATGGCAAAGAATAAAATGCAAAGATTCACTGCTAAATTCAATTGTGCTTTGGCACTGAGTAGGCATGTGATGGTATCAAATTTGCATGTTGCGATAATTGCCGAAGCTTTTATCATGGTATACGGTATTATCACGATATTGAAATAAGTTGCAAAAAAAAAAAAAAGTGTTGTCATAGTATAACAGGTTTAAGAACTATTTTTGTAATAAAAAAAAAAAAAAAAAAAACCTCAATGTTTAAATACAATAATACAATACACAAAAAATATATAAAGTAAAATTTTCAAACAGATTAAAGTGCAAAAGAATTAGGCTATAAAGAACAACAGGTAACACTTTACAATAAGGTCTCATTATTTAATGCATTAACTAAGATTAGCAATAGCTACATTTGTTACAGAAAGTATTATTTTTTGTTAATGTTAGTGAAGAAATACAACTGATCATTGTTAGTTTTATCTCAGGTCCATTAAATAAGTTTTTTTTATTTTAGTAATGTTATTAAACAGTAACTAAGAAATTAATATTAACTAAGAATAATTAATGATTTATAAGTATTTTTCATTGTCAGTTTGGTAATAATGAATTAACATGTTAACCAATGAAGCTGTATGTCCTCAAAGTTTTACTGAACATAACAAATAATCAGAACATTTCTAATTCATTAGGGCATGTAGTAGTCCAGATTAAAATATAAAAATGTTTTAAGTTTAAAAATAAAATAGCCTACCAAGTCTTTAAGTATTAAGTATTTGGTGCTGTGATGAACAACATTAAGATTACAAAAAAATGAATGGCTGTTTAAGGCAATTTTAAAAACTTCACTAGCCCAGTTGGCTTGTTTACGGGGTTTCCGGGGTAACCGCTGCATTCTGCTGTTCCCATCAGCGCCCCCTGCTGTCAGAGAGTGAACGCGCACTTTCATTCAGCACGTCTCCTTCACTCGTTCCGCCATGTGCTTCTCATGCACGTTGGGCTTGTTTACATCTGAGCGCGTGTTCTTTTGACGAGGCATACAGCAGTGTTGTGCATTTTATACTGTTGATGGGAAAAGTATTCTTAAATGCATTATAAAAATTTTAATAATTGGTAATAAATAATTTACTGTATTTTGAAATGCCTGCGATAACAATATCATGCATATTCATTATCGCGATATATCGCATTACCGAATATCGGCACAAGTCTAGCGCTGAGCCAGAGACAGAGACACTCAGCACATATTCCATATTCCATACACACGTCTGAAGCTGCACTAATAACCATTTCAATTATATAATTTGACAAAGTATTTTATTTATATCAGATACACATTGTGTATGAAATGATAAAGTTTACTCTGCTTCTCCCAGTTCACCGGCCTCATACTTTTATGTATTTCGGGGGAAAATTTCATAAATCCGACAGCTATTGCAATGCAAACTTGCGCGACAAAACACATTCACTTCCACATACTTTACAATCGGAATATAACATAAAATTCATGATATAGTTAACAAGATTGTGAAGATTTTGAATAAAAAAGGATACCTACATATCTGTCAGATTCATGACGCATTTCCAATGAATTAATACGTTCTAAAATAATGTTCTAAAATAACGGTCACCTTAAACTCACACTGGGGACTCCGCTAGAATATAGAGCATACCTTTAGAGACCACGTTATCGGGAAATCTAGCCCAGAGCTGTTGCATATCTCCAAGCAACGGTGATTTCTGAATGAATCTGCGTTTTGACACCTAGTGGTGGTTTTAATTTCATATTTACATTTATTTTCATATTTACACTTTACATAGACTGTTTCTACTAAAAATATCAAACTTTTAAAATGACATTTTTTTTTTTTTTTTTACATATTTCTAAATTCAAAACATTATATTTACCAATGAGCTGCATTAAACAGTCTATGTAAATGTGTCTGAATAGTACCACTTCAGATTGAGCTTCTGAGCCACTTCTGCAGTGCAAAGATAGATTTTTTTTGATGATTTCTTTTGATTGGTAACAGTCTGATTGGATGTTATTGTTCTAACTGAATTTATTGTTTAACATTTAATTTTTTTTTCTATTTTAATTTAATAAATTGACGAAATAAGATGCCATACATTTAATAAGTTTTAGAAAAAAATTCTCTTATAATAGTAAAAAAGCCCCTGGAAATTAATTTTAAGTATTTAAGTAATATTGCCCTGTAATGGGAAAGTTAATGTCTGTTATTGATCAGAAAGTGCTCCTAAAGAAAACTGTTAGCGTAGAGCCCTGAAATGCATAAAAAGTTTTCCGTTTTCAGTTGAAAATTTTGTCATGTAAACAGCCCTTTAGTTCCAGTGTGTATTTAAACTCCCTGTTTGGTTCAGTTCTTTGACTGATCTTGTCGTGGTAAGTGAATGTATTTTCCCTGTGATTCTCATCTTTATTCTGTGGATAACTGCATTAAAGACAGGCATGCTATTTACACAGTCACACATGACAGCCTCTAAGCCCCATACCCCATACAACCACTTGTGTGCAAAAACTCCACCTGTGAAAAAAAGTATTTGCATGTATTCAAAAAGTTTCATCCTATTTAACCAATCCTATTCACTTTTTATTTTTTTATTTTTTTTTATTGAATGGTATTTATCAAAAAAAAAAAAAAAAAAAAAAAAAAAAAAAACAGGACTGCTTAATATCAGTCTCCAAACCCTGTTCCAAATTCCTCCCCTGCTATTCAATATCACTTAGTAAAAGAGTCAGTGAGCCACCAAGGCAGTGTGTTATATATAACAGAAACTGCTATGGGCATGTTAACAAAGTGTGAATCTTACTGGTCGGACAGTTATCTATCCACCTTTTTCCTCACTTCTCTGTGGGGGGCGCCATATCGGCGAATTACTTCCGGTAGGATGCTCTGAACTTCCGTTTAGTAATTGTCATCAGCTAGACGACGTTCCTAGTGATGGCGAATAGTGGAGGTTCTGGGAGAATTTGTGCTGTTAAAGGTTGTTACAACAGCTACAGAAAGCTCAAAAAACTTCTGGAAGATGAGTGTTTCGATCACAAGCCAACAACAAAAGTGGAATGTAATTGTCCAAAACCATTTAAATTGCACAAGATGCCAACCGACGACGAGGGCAAAAGACAATGGCTCGCTGCACTTAATTTGAAATTCCCGCCACGTAACATCCATGTATGCTCATTCCACTTTGTGGACAGACAACCAACAACGGAAAATCCTTATCCTGAACTTTGGCTTGGATATGATCGTCCATTAAGAAAGAAGAGAAGACGACGAACTTGTCCGGACCAAGGTGAGTCTATTCACTAACGTTATTTACAAGGCTAACGTGCTACTAGGTCAGCAGAATTAATCGAAACACGGCTTATGATATAGATATAGGCTTATATGATATAGGCTTATGTGTGCTTAAACATCTTTAAGAAACCAGCCTTTCCTTCAGCACTTCAATATGTTAACTGGGGGAAAAGTCAGCATTTAGTCTATTATACATGCTATTTAAAAGTGTATAAGTGCTAAACTAAAATTCTGCATGACTATATTCTAAAAATGTATTTATTTATGAACTTTAAACATTTTTTTGTAAAAATTACTCTTTTTGAAATACAAATCACCCTGTTCCATATAATGACCCAGCTAATGTAAGTTGCAATATATAATGCCTTTTCTGTTTTTTACAGGAGCTGGTGTTTGCCAAGAGCACATTGAAATGGATGAAGGGAGGCCTGGAGAAGAGGGTCTTACATCTCCCCCCAGTCCCATGCAATCAAATGTTGATGACCACAGCTGTACATCTAAGAACTTTGCCTGTGTTGGAACACAATGGGAAGACCACATCTTTGAGGAGCATTGTTATACTAAAAGAGAACACCGTGTAACTTATGTAAACCAGTCAACACAGTGTGATACATTCAAGCCTCCTACTCTGAGGAACGACTCTGACTCAAATCTGTACACCGGGCTCCCACTCCACACATTTCATACCCTTGTAGCTGTTCTGCGTCCCCATGCAAATGTGTCATACCAGATTGAAGTTGAACAGCAAATCTTGCTCACACTAATGAAGCTGAAATTAAACCTTTTGATAGAAGACCTAGCCATTCGATTTTGTATATCAGTGAGTCAAGTGAGCAGGATAATTTCTTTTTGGATTGACACCATGGCTGTAGTCTTGAAGGATCTGATACCATGGCTCCCCAAAGAAACTATAAGGGCCACAACACCAGAGGCATTTAAGCAGTATTATCCCAATGTTACCTGTATCTTAGACTGCAGTGAAAGTGAAATCCAAAAGCCAAGGAACCAGGACTCAAGGTCTGAATCGTACAGCCACTACTATGCTTGCAATACTATCAAATATTTAGTGGCTATTGCACCTTGTGGTCTAGTAATGTTTATATCAGCAGCATATGGGGGCCGCTGTAGTAACAAATTTATCACGTGTGACTCTGGTATTCTTGAATACTTTAAACTGGGAGATTAAGTGATGGTGGATAGGGGTTTTTTGATCAGAGACTTGTATGAAAGACAAGTCAACTTGATAATTCCTCACTTTGCCAACAAAACACAGCTGACAGAAGAAAAAGTCACATGCAGTCGCAGGATTGCAAATGTAAGGATACACGTTGAACGTGCAATTAGGAGACTGAAAGTGTACAAGGTGTTGTCTCAAACCTTGCCTATCACTCTTATGCCAAAGATTGATAAAATTCTCCGTATATGTGCAGCTTTAGTAAATTTGCATGGTGACCTGATCCGTGAAGCAGATAATTAATGCTCAGACTGTTGCATGTGGTGAAATTTGTACATATGTATTTAATCACAATACTTGACATTTTTAATTCTAAAAAAAAATCTCTCAGTATATATATTTTTGGGTACTTTGTACATAAAATTTTTAAATTAGTCTAAAAAAAAATTCAATACAAAACATACCAAGTGCAAAACCTGTAAACAAGGAAATATCAAATAATTCCAAAATTTTGAAAACTTGCCTTGACAGATTGCCAGAACTTTTTTTTTCTCTTACATGTCAGGAACTGTACACTTTAAAAAACATCTCTTGTTAGTCTTTGTTTGTATCAGTAGTTTCAGGTTTTTTGACAATATTTAGGTATTTGTCATTCAGTTTGAGTCGTCCAGCAATAAATTCATCCACTACTCTAGGAAGCATTACAGAGAAGTAAAAGCCTCTGAGACGAGTAACCTGCTCTGTTAAATACTCTGCATCATATGGTACATTTATCAGAATGTGTTCCTTTGGAGACCAGACAAGTAGTTTTGCCATTCTCAGCCCAGTACAAAACATGCCTAATTGTATCTGTCTGTAGTAGCCCCTGGCTCCATTCCTCTGTAATTCAGGCTTCCCATCTACCACTTTGATGTCACCATTACTCTTAGTGAAATGGTCTGCTAATGAGGTGGTGTCGTTCTTAGGGATAGGGCATTTTACTTCCAGAAGTTCCATACCATTTATTATGCCATCAGGGCTTGCAGACAGCCATGGCTCTGTCAGGCTGACCCTGGTACCTGAGAGGGACACCTGCAGACCTTTTTCTACAAGAAGGTTTCGAGCTATTGCCTCGTTCTCACTCCTATACTTCGTAGCCGCATTACCCCGAAAGGTAGGGAAGAGATGCTCTCTCATGAACTTATCAGGATTTGTTGTTACTCATACTGGTACACCTTTAGCTGAACTAGCAGTGATCCTTATCTGTCTTGCACTATGCCAGACCTCTGACAAACTCTGATTTTGTGTTTGAATATCCAATTCAGCTGCCTGGTCACTGTTCATTTCTATGTATTTGTTGTAAAATGCTTCACATTTACTGCAAGTCAAAGTCTCTCCATGTGGCTGGTGGAGTTCTAAGCTCCCAGTGTCATCTGTCTGCTCTGACACATTGTAGCACTTTTCCAAAAGACTATTTTTTAGTTCAAAAAGTGGTTTTGTGTCTGAAGAACTGACTCTCTCCCTGAAGTCATGATGTGTGCCATAGCTTGGTGTAGATGGTAACCTTTTTCCCTCCCTTGCAGATGACACAGCATATACATCTTCAGCTTTGTGATGTTTAAATGTTATCTGACTGATTCTTTTCTGTTCAAGATTTCTTCTGGTCCCTGCATTCCATCTATGCTTCTCATCAGTGCAAGAAACCCTGTCATACCACTGGCCACTGCATTCTGCACCTTTCAAAAATCAGGACATACTGTCTACTTTATTTACTTTGTTACTTATTGCACAGTACATCACCATTAGCACATGAAACATTTTTATGTTTTTGGTTTATTTATTATAAACCAAAAAAATATATATATATTATTGGTTAAAAATTGCTGTTAAAAAATTATCACGCAGCACAGACTATTTAAATCTATTTGCTATACGTTTTGCCACACTAAGCAGTGTTGTTCTATTTATACAGTGGGTACGGAAAGTATTCAGACCCCCTTAAATTTTTCACTCTTTGTTATATTGCAGCCATTTGCTAAAATCATTTAAGTTCATTTTTTCTTCCTCATTAATGTACACACAGCACCCCATATTGACAGAAAAACACAGAATTGTTGACATTTTTGCAGATTTATTAAAAAAGAAAAACTGAAATATCACATGGTCCTAAGTATTCAGACCCTTTGCTGTGACACTCATATATTTAACTCAGGTGCTGTCCATTTCTTCTGATCATCCTTGAGATGGTTCTACACCTTCATTTGAGTCCAGCTGTGTTTGATTATACTGATTGGACTTGATTAGGAAAGCCACACACCTGTCTATATAAGACCTTACAGCTCACAGTGCATGTCAGAGCAAATGAGAATCATGAGGTCAAAGGAACTGCCTGAAGAGCTCAGAGACAGAATTGTGGCAAGGAACAGATCTGGCCAAGGTTACAAAAAAATTTCTGCTGCACTTAAGGTTCCTAAGAACACAGTGGCCTCCATAATCCTTAAATGGAAGACGTTTGGGACGACCAGAACCCTTCCTAGAGCTGGCCGTCCGGCCAAACTGAGCTATCGGGGGAGAAGAGCCTTGGTGAGAGAGGTAAAGAAGAACCCAAAGATCACTGTGGCTGAGCTCCAGAGATGCAGTCGGGAGATGGGAGAAAGTTGTAGAAAGTCAACCATCACTGCAGCCCTCCACCAGTCGGGGCTTTATGGCAGAGTGGCCCGACGGAAGCCTCTCCTCAGTGCAAGACACATGAAAGCCCGCATGGAGGACTCCAAGATGGTGAGAAATAAGATTCTCTGGTCTGATGAGACCAAGATAGAACTTTTTGGCCTTAATTCTAAGCGGTATGTGTGGAGAAAACCAGGCACTGCTCATCACCTGTCCAATACAGCCCCAACAGTGAAGCATGGTGGTGGCAGCATCATGCTGTGGGGGTGTTTTTCAGCTGCAGGGACAGGACGACTGGTTGCAATCGAGGGAAAGATGAATGCGGCCAAGTACAGGGATATCCTGGACGAAAACCTTCTCCAGAGTGCTCAGGACCTCAGACTGGGCCGAAGGTTTACCTTCCAACAAGACAATGACCCTAAGCACACAGCTAAAATAACGAAGGAGTGGCTTCACAACAACTCCGTGACTGTTCTTGAATGGCCCAGCCAGAGCCCTGACTTAAACCCAATTGAGCATCTCTGGAGAGACCTAAAAATGGCTGTCCACCAATGTTTACCATCCAACCTGACAGAACTGGAGAGGATCTGCAAGGAGGAATGGCAGAGGATCCCCAAATCCAGGTGTGAAAAACTTGTTGCATCTTTCCCAAAAAGACTCATGGCTGTATTAGATCAAAAGGGTGCTTCTACTAAATACTGAGCAAAGGGTCTGAATACTTAGGACCATGTGATATTTCAGTTTTTCTTTTTTAATAAATCTGCAAAAATGTCAACAATTCTGTGTTTTTCTGTCAATATGGGGTGCTGTGTGTACATTAATGAGGAAAAAAAAATGAACTTAAATGATTTTAGCAAATGGCTGCAATATAACAAAGAGTGAAAAATTTAAGGGGGTCTGAATACTTTCCGTACCCACTGTAAATACCCACCTTCCACAACACAGCAGCAGCATGGCTAAAAGACCTACCAGGGCCAGCTACGCAGGAGCATCCAGCAGTTTCCACTACTCCGTTATTTTGTAACATAACCCACGCGATGTGATTGGGTTTATTTAAAGCCTGACACGGCTCTACCTCCGCTTTTAGGAACGTGAACTGCTGATGATTGTGACAAAGAATTCGTCCAATTTTATTACTGTGTAGGTAATTGTATGCTTCCGTGCTTTTATAATTTCTTAGCTCCTCGCCGTCTACACCCTCAGACAAAACAAGATAATTGAATATGTCAACATATGCGACTGCTGGCCATTGTTTCATATCATCAATCCAGGAGGTGGCACTGGTCAACTTCGTAGGATGAGGAACAGACAAAGTTATGTTGTTTATGGTCTTTGTTAAATAGTCTTGCCCGTGCTGCCACCGCGAACTAATGTTGCCATCGCTTGTTGACATTATGGACATTAAAATGAAGTAAAACAGATTACAACAACCTTCATTTCAGAGATGTTCAAGTAACTTTAACGCCTAACTGACTAAATGCATCAAGTTGCGAACCGGAAGTCTTGAGCATCCTCCCTACGCGCACGCGCAAAGCATAATGGGTAATATAGCATTCCGTGAAAAAGGTGGATATATTGAAATGGAAAAAATAACACCTCTCCATAAAAGAGAAAAAAATTCATGTCATTCTGAATGAACAGCAGTTTATGGAGAAATATACTCACTTGAGTATCTCCAGCTCACACACAGCATTCTTCAGTCCCCCACAGATCTTTCTGACTCCTGAGTCCAGCAGACGGCTGTTGTTCAGGTTCAGCTCTTTCAGGATGGTTTTGGAGGAGAGAACAGTAGCTAGAACTGAACAGCTTTTCTCTGTCAGCTCACAATTATTCAGCCTAAATACAAAAACAGCATTATTTATTATTCCGTACATTTTCAACACACATCAGACCAACAGATCTTCATATGAGTTAGAAAGTATAAAATCATATTTACTCACTTGATTTTCACGACTTTGCTATGAGAGTCCATCAAAAGATCAGAAAGCTTTTCTCCACCCAGATCTCCTACTTTATCTTCACTCAGATCCAGTTCTGTCAGTAATAATGGACTTTTACCCAGAACTTTAGTGAGATACTCGCATGCTTTCTGCGCAGCAGGACTTTTCAAAAACCTACAGCAAGACAACAACAAGTTTAGATTAGATAATCTTGTTATAATTGTATACCTTTTGCTGCTCCCATTCTGCTTATAGGTATGAGTGGTTATTAATCAAATACAGAAAAAAAATATAGACCATTCCCATTAGTACGTTTTCATAGTTAGTGCACGAGTGTGATGTAGGGTTGTGAATCGAAAATTAATTCCAATTCAGGTCAGGAATCAAATAATTGTAAGAAAATTTTAATTCTTATAAATTCCTTTCTGTGGATTTTAATGTGATTTTAAACCATTCAAGCTGACTGAATAACTTTTGTAACTGAATTTGTAATGCATATCTTATATTTGAATACAGTTTATGTACCTGAATATCTGAATATATAAATATATAAATATAAATTATATATATATATATATATATATATATATATATATATATACACACACCTTATTGGAATCGAAACTAGGAATTGATAAGCAGAATCGGAACTGCAATTTGTAAAATTCAAATGATTCCCAACTCTAGTATGTTCCATTTGGTTTGGTTTTCAGTTGTTCCTAGAGTTTGGAATTTGTTTTTAAAGCATTCCTTTCAAGTTTTAGCTTTATAACCATAAACAAATTCTTAATTAAGGCTGCACATATGTTTTTTGTGTGTGTGTGTGTGTGTGTGTGACGACCAAAAAAGAACGTATATAAAAAGTTTACTGGATATTATGTGATTTTTTATGTTAATTGCATTTGTAGAAATAAACTGCTTAATTTATTGACAAAATTAGCAAGTTTTACTGTTTAGGGAAATATAATATCTGTACCGTTTTCATCAGTGCAGCGGAAGTGCAGTAAGTGATAATGCTGTTAATGAAAACAAATGTATAATCTTGGCAATTTTTATCTGCTGTATTATGTGATTAATAAACAATGGATCAATACAAGACATGAAAATCAACTGATTATTGTTTTGTTGCAGGATGGTTTCAGGGTATTTAAAAGTATTTAAAAGTTTTGTTAAATATTTAAAGGTTTTAATCACCTGATGGTTAATTTACAGGAGTCATTCTGTAGTAAATCATTGAGCTCCTTCACTCCTGATTGTCCAGGATCATTTCCTGTGAGATCCAGCTCTATCAGGTGTGAAGAGTTTGATCTCAGAGCTGAAGCCAGAGCTTTATAACCTTCTTCACTGATACTGCAGTCTGAAAGTCTAGAGAAAAAAAAGAAAAAAATAGAGTTGTTAAAAAAAAAGTATTTATTCTTTGTGGAGATTATCGAATATTAGTCATAATGTAAATTTAAGAAGTAGTAAAACTGAAATTTTGGCATCTAGTCTTTTTTCAGTCAGATTTTTTTTCAGTTAATCAAATTAAATAAACCTTAATAAATGTACATAACCATGCAGAAAAGTATATAAATGAAAATACACACTTCAGTTTCTCTAATCTGCATTGTGTATTTTTCAACAGAAGACAGATCTTCTCAATTCCTGAGTCTCCTAGTTTATTTCCACTCAGATCCAGCTCTATTAGGTTTGAAGGGTTTGAATTAAGCGCTGAAGTCAGAGCAGCACAACCTTCTGCTGTAATACTGTTATTATTCATCCTGAAGAGAAAGAAAACAAAGACAGGAAACATTCTTCAGTTTATTTCAGCCACAATTCACAATACAGTAACAGAAAGATTTATATGAAAGATCAACTAATCTCAATCCTCAAAAACTTTAAAGAGCAATGACAGTCTTTTATTAGACTTTAAAAATGTAATATCAATTTTTTTGTAAAGTATAAAACAATGTAAAATACTCACATCAGTGTGTTGACTGTACAGTGTTTGTCCTGCAGTAGAGCAGCGATCTGATTCACTTGTGTGTCTCCTAGTTTACGTCCACTCAGATTCAGCTCTCTCAGGAGTAACGGGTTTTTACCCACAATTCCTCTCACATACTGGCAGGCTTTATCTGCTTCAGGACCCAAAAACCTGCAGATAAGAAGATGAAGCAGGATTCAAATATATTCTTTAACTTGATCTAAGAATATATAACGTATGACTATGTGTGTGAAATTGTTCATTTTGTATTAGTGAAATAATCTTTATATAAATAAACTGCCTGCATATCATTTATTTTGTATTGTTTGATCAAATCTCACCTCAGTGTCTTGAGCTGACACTTCTGATCCTGTAGTAAATCATCGAGCTCCTTCACTCCTGATTGTCCAGGATCATTTCCTGTGAGATCCAGCTCTGTCAGGTGTGAAGGGTTTGATCTCAGAGCTGAAGCCAGAGCTTTATAACCTTCTTCTGTGATACTGCAGTCTGAAAGTCTACAGAAAGACAAAAAGAGACAAATAGTTTTAAAACGGTAATAATTACAGGAAAAGTTTTGTGATTTAAACATGTAAATGATGCATTCTGCTGCACTAACGAGAATGGAAATGTTAAGCCTTTGAACTTTCAGTGCATAGAAGAGCAAATAGGACAAACATCTTTCACAATTCTTATTAAAAGATGTCGTAACTGAAGAAAACGAAGGATTTCATTTGTAAAATGTAAAACATTTAATAGTAACTGATTAAAAAAGTAAATATATTGCAATCTAATGACATTTGTACTGAAAATATAGTTTAATTTTTAAAGGATTTATTTTACTCAGATTACAGACATAAGATATCCAAAACACAACTTATAACTCATTTAATAATGCATATTAAATACTTCATGAAGCTTTGAAGCTTTACGTATCTTTTGTTTCTTCATGAAACAGTGTTTTGAAATCGCCCATTACTAGATATTGTTGAATAAAGTCATTATTTTGTTTTGTTTTTTTGGCTCAGAAAAAGTATTCTCGTCGCTTCATAACATTAAGGTTGAACCACTGTAGTCACATGAACTGTTTTAAATATGTCTTTAGTAGCTTTCTGGGCACTTAACAAGTGTTAATTGTCTTGCTGTCAATGGAGGCCTTGTCACAGTCACGCCTTCCCGGACTCCATTTCCCAGAATCCTCCTTGCTCCACACCTGTTTGCACTTCCTCCCACTTCTCCCTGGATTCCCGGCACCTGCTCCTCGTCATTAGCACTCCCTTTAAGTTGGACTCACTCCTTGCACTCCCGGTCCTTTCTTAATGTTATATTGATGTTATCTTGTGTTAAGTCTTGTGTCGCTGTTCTGTTCCTTGTTTAATAAAGACCCTGTTTATGTTAGAAGTCCGTATTTCACCTCATCCCTGCTGCAGCTACACAGCTACTGTAACAGAAGAACGGACCCAACCGAAGGACTTCAACAGCTCAAACAATGGGATTATTTCTGTTACCTGAGTCTCCCGTGTCTCCTGTGTCTCTCAAGCAGGCCTCAATCGCCTGTGTGGGTTCCGGCAGGACGGTCGCCCGCTGGAGAGGTATGTGGTGGAATTTACCGAGCTTGCTTATTTGGTGAACTGGCCAGATGCCCCTTTAAACGCTTGTTTTCTGGCGGGGCTGGACGAGGACATGATTCGTTTTAGTGAACTTGCGTGTTTTTTCCTTAGTCGAGACAATTAATTTGATTCTCTTTCTGAATTGTTCTGATTTTGTTATTGAAGAGGTTCAAGAAAAATCGTGTATTCCTCGTCCAGTCCCCACAGAAATACATGCGGCCTGGCCAGTTCGCCAACCGCCGGTTTCCTCCACCTGCCCCTCCAGTGGGCATTCCCCTGGTGTCCTGCCTGACCCACACCCCAAGCCGGCCAAAGGAAAATCCACCGCTAGGCCCAGACGGCCAAAGAAGAAGAGGCCGCTAAAAAACCCAAGTCTCCCTCGAATTCTGCCTCCGAACAACCCAAGTCGCCAGAAATGGAAGGAAATGACTGGCTAATAGACTTTTAGACGGAGCCTGTAGCTCCAGCCGCCTCCGAGCCCCCGGCGGCCCCCGAGCCCGCTCTGCCACGGCCTTCCATGGCTCCTGACCCGCCACGGCCACCCAAGACTCCTGACCCGCCCTGGAGACCTCTGCACCTCCCCCCACACCTGCGTGTAGGTCTCCAGGTCACCCACCCCCCCTCCCCCGTTGTTCCATCTGAGGCGCGAGGACGCGCCTACCGGGGAGGGGGAGGTAATGTCACAGTCACGCCTTCCTGGACTCCATTTCCCTGAATCCTCCTTGCTCCACACCTTTTTGCACTTCCCCTTATCAGCTTCCCGCTTCTCCCTGGATTCCCGGCACCTGCTCCTCGTCATTAGCACTCCCTTTAAGTTGGACTCACTTCTTGCACTCCCGGTCCGTTCTTAATGTTATATTGGTGTTATCTTGTGTTAAGTCTTGTGTCGCTGTTCTGTTCCTTGTTTAATAAAGACCCTGTTTATGTTAGAAGTCCGTATTTCGCCTCATCCCTGCTGCAGCTACACAGCTACTGTAACAGGCCTCACTGAGCCATCGGATTTTATCAAAAATATCTTAATTTGTGTCCCGAAGAACAAATGTCATACGGGTGTGGAACGACATGAGGGTGAGTAACTAATGACTGAATTTTCATTTTTGGGTGAATCCTTTAAAAAAAAAAAACGCTGATTAATTCTGTAACGAAGCAAGGTTGTATATATTATTAATTTGAAATAAGACAATGTCATCATCTTGATTCTGATTGGTCAGAAGACTTGTGGCGCTGCATCCATGATGTTTTACTGGGAAACAGAAACCGCTATGGTCTTACTCCGGTTTCTGAGCTTGCTATTTCAACCCAACACAATACGATAGGATTTTGCCATTAGGATATTTGTAATTCCCAGCACGCCAAAAGTTTTGTCAATAAGAAAAATGAATACAAGTGACATTTTCACTAATGTAAGACATTACTTACTAACAGAGGTTCTTCATGATTTTTATTTACCTGTATTTATTACACGGCTTCTCTGAAATAGTAATTCTGATTGGTAAATTGTGACATTCCAAGGTGTGATTCACTGATAATTCTCAATTAATCTTAATTAGAGCTCACTGCAGTTCCACTTTTCACCACAAATTTACACTGGAGTGCTGGGGTGCTGTAGAGCTAAGGAAGGCTCAAAGACAGGCTGCCTCACTTAGTATCACAATACATGTCTGCCGAAGCCATTTGCTAAATTTTAATATTTCCTGCTTACTTTAGGACTTAATGTCTAGACAGTCCAAAAAATATATTTGTTGACAAGCTATAAGCTACTCATAAGTTAAGTTACATTCAAGCTACCCTTCTGAAAAAGTAGTTCGCTACACTACAAGTTACTATCAAAAAGTAGCTAGCTACATCGAAGCTACTTTTTTATTATTACAACGGCATTGTTACAAACAGGACTAACTGAAAAATTGTTAATGGAGAATGTTATAAGTAAAATATTTGGGATTTAAAACAACATAAAGCAATGCAATTATGATTTCAAAGAGTAGGGTGAATTCAGGTTGATTGGGACACTTTTCCCCAGTCATTTCAAACGCAAAAACTTTTTAAACATTTTATTTTGTAAACTACTCTATACACACAATACTCAAATATAGCCTATATCTCAAACTGGCTGTCATAGTGCAAAATTGCTACAAATGTAACATCAGTGCAAGAACAAAATATATGCAACTTAAATTAAATACTCAGGATTAGTCAAAAATGCAGGTTAAACTCACAGCACATGCAGTGATGGAGCGTGCAGCGTTTACTTTGAACAGAACCACTCTGAGACTCCAGTCATGAGCTGCTCTCGTGAACACAGTGTGCTTTGCTTGAATCCCACCACAATCAGCCTTAGCCATGTGATAAATGCACTACTGTATCACGATTTTATATTCTGTTCAATTAGTGATCTTTTAGGTTCATTAAAAAACTGTGGCGGGACAGATTAAACCATCTTTGTAATTAGATAAGAAATACATTTTATATAGAGTGCAATAAAGCAGGACAATTACTCAATTTAAAAAGACCATTATTCACCTCCTGTATGTGGTTTAAGTCTTCAACGTAGAGAGCGTTTTAATCTTTGGTTTGTATAACTTAGTTGACTCATGTGAAATATCCACTTAGGTCCTTTACATAATCATCAGACGATCTCTTGTCGGTGGACGGACTTTAAAGTCAACAAGAGATGGTGGTAATGAACAAATTTTAAGACGACACTGCTTTACTGCATTACAGGCTCGTGATTTGTCAGACTCAGAACGCAAAACGGAATGTAGCTTTTGGTTGTGCTTACACCACTACTTGCTGTAAAAAGTAGTTAGCTACTGGAAAAGCTACACTGTTTTAAAAGTAGCTGAGCTACTGAAAAATGTAGTTAAGCTAGCTACTCCCCAACACTAGGGTTAATAATAACCTGTGTACATGCATTCATACTGATTCATGTTTAGCAAATTCAAACCTGAGTATCTGTAGTGCACACTGTGGATTTCCAAGTACATTGGAGATTTGTGTTACTCCAGAGTCTCCTAGTTTATTTCCACTCAGATCCAGCTCTATCAGGTTTGAAGGGCTTGAATTAAAAGCTTTAGTCAGAGCAGCACAACCTTCTGCTGTAATACTGATGCAGTTAAACCTGTAGAAGGAAGAAAAAAAAGAAAAGAAAAAAAAGATGAATATTATCAGTTTTCTTGTAACAGTTGGCCTTCAACACATTGACTAAAATACTTACTTCAGCTTTTTCAGTCTACACTGTTCATTCTCAAACAGAGTCAATAAGATCTTCATTCCTGAGTCTCTGAGTTTAGTCCCACTCAGATTCAGCTCTGTCAGATTTGACGGGTTTGTATTTAAAGCTTCAGTCAGAACACGACAATCTTCTGATGTGATATCACTGTTATTCAGACTGCATAAAGAGACAAATATTTACTTGAGGATGATGACATTACAAAAGCATCCAATAATTATTCAGTCAGCACTTTCCAATAAAAGATACATAAAACAAACCCAGCAGCAAGTTCACAAGTTTTAAAGATGTTATAATGATACAACTTACATCAGTGTGTTGAGTTTACAGTGTTTATCCTTCAGTAGAGCAGCGATCTGATGCACTCGTGTGTCTTTTAGTTCACATTCACTCAGATTCAGCTCTCTCAGAATTAATGGGTTTTTACCCACAATTCCTCTCACATACTGACAGGCTTTATCTGCAGCAGGACCCAAAAACCTGCAGAAGAGAAGTTGAAGCAGGATTCAATTCAGTTCTCAACTAAACATGAGGAAAAAAAGCATCTGACTTTGATGGGAAACAGTGTGACATGGTTTATCTTGAATTTACTTTGATACATCAGCGGGACTGAGTGATAGATTAATATCAACATTTATAGGAAATGATAAATCTATGATTTTGATAAACTTTTAAGTAATTTTTTATATTTAGCCTACATCTATACAATAAGATGTATGATGCTAAAAAGTCTGCATGATCTGCTTGTCTCTGTGTGAAGAAGTGGAATTAAAATATAAAGGTAGCTTACTTTGTGGAGTTTACTTGTAAACTATATATTTTTTATATATATATATATATATATATATATATATAAAATTTTTTTTTTTTTTGATGGTCTAACAAACGTGGAACATTTCCTTCCCCATTAATACTATGAAGTAAATAGATATCAATTCTGAATGATATGGGAAAAATATTGCCCAGCCCTATGCATTCGACTGAATTAGTAAAATGATTTTTCTGTAAAAATAGCCTTCATATTTTATGGGTTTATTTATTTGATTTTGAATATTTCATCATGTCTCACCTCAGTGTCTTGAGTTGACAGTTCTGATTCTGTAGTAAATCATCAAGCTCCTTCACTCCTGATTGTCCAGGATCATTTCCTGTGAGATCCAGCTCTATCAGGTGTGAAGGGTTTGATCTCAGAGCTGAAGCCAGAGCTTTATAACCTTCTTCTGTGATACTGCAGTCTGAAAGTCTAGAGAAGAGGAAAAAAATGTATTTCATCATCTGACAGAGACT
Organism: Ctenopharyngodon idella; assembly: GCF_019924925.1. Lineage (NCBI taxonomy): Eukaryota > Metazoa > Chordata > Actinopteri > Cypriniformes > Xenocyprididae > Ctenopharyngodon > Ctenopharyngodon idella. Next base: position 36,248,591 of record NC_067237.1, on the reverse strand, counting down.
TGTTTACTGGAATAATTTAACTTTGGACAAAGGAAAATGTTATTATTAAAGCTGCATTATGTAACTTTTAGCACTCCAGGGGTTAATTAACAAAACTGCATGCATCTAGGAGAAGAACATTGGAACTTGAGCTACTTCTCTCCGTTTCTGTCTAAGGTGATTCATGCAGGTACTGTGCTACTCCGCAGTGGTGGTGACCCGACTGGTCTACAATAATCCAAATACAAACACTTATTCTAGTGAATCAGGATAAGAAAAAACATGGTTTGGAAAAAGGATTCATGTTAAACTCGCTCATTATATACATTTTGTAAATTTTGAACAAAAAAAGTTATATAGTGCAGCTTTAAAATCAAACAATTATTTACTAAACTCACCTGAGTTTCTCCAGTGTGCAGTTTATATTTTCTAATCCCTTCTGGAGTTTCTTCACTCCTGAATTCTGCAGATTATTGTTGCTGATGTCAAGCTCTTTCAGACTGGAGTTTGATCTCAGGACTGTAGCGAGAGCTGAACAGCTTTTCTCTGTTAGACCACAATCACGCATCCTAAAATGATGAACAGGAGAAGGAGAATTTACCAACACATAGTACATCAACATGATTACTGAAAATTTTGTTTTTGTCACCAGATGTGAATCAACACAATACTCACATCAGTCTGTTGACTGTACAGTGTTTATCCTGCAGTAGAGCAGCGATCTGATTCACTCGTGTGTCTCCTAGTTCACATCCACTCAGATTCAGCTCTCTCAGAAGTAACAGGTTTTTAATGTGAAGATCTTCAGTCAGATATTTACAGGCTTCTTCTGCATCAGGACTTTGTAACAACCTTGACAAAGTAGAAGTACGCTGACATTACCTGCTATATAGTGTTTTATGCTCACAATGTTGTGAAAGGGTTTTAGTTATTTCAAAGCTTTTACAAAATGTCTTTTTAAGATAAAAAGTATAGAACAGCAGGAAGTAAAGTGGGAGAGATGGGGGGAAGGGACACGAGCCAGGACGACAACTCAGAACATCTGAAGAGCAACAGCACTGTGACAGTTTAATTCTTTTTCAGCAAAAATTACATTTTATTAGTTGAAGAACACTCACCTCAGTGTCTTGAGTTGACAGTCTGGATCCTGTAGTAAATCATTGAGCTCCTTCACTCCTGATTGTCCAGGATCATTTCCTGTGAGATCCAGCTCTATCAGGTGTGATAGAGGGTTTGATCTCAGAGCTGAAGCCAGAGCTTTATAACCTTCTTCTGTGATACTGCAGTCTGAAAGTCTACAGAAAATAAAACTATTTTAATTTCACATTTTGGTTTAACTTACTTCATTACTGCACAATACTCTGAATACCAAAATATGACCGATCACATTAGAGCTGAATACTTTATCAGATACACAGATAAGCTACTTCTGACTTCATTAATGTGTGGAATGATTAATGAATTATAATTAATTATTGGTCAGAAATACTGTAAAATTTGATCATAAATGCAGGGAAAATGTAATTGTAGAGTTGTAAAGTAATGAATTTTTTTATTTGGTTTTTATTAGTTGAGTATCTAGAGCAGGGGTTTTCAGCCTTTTAGGACTCGCGCCCCCCTACGTTTATCTAATTTCACTCGCGGCCCCCTTACAACCCCCCCTGCCAATTTTTAAATTTACTGTTGGGGGTTTTGCGCGTTGCATCCGTGTCCGGTAACATTACAGACAGGGTATTATTTTAAAACTGAAACATTAAAAAAATAAACAGCTTACCGACTTTAGAGTGAAGACTGAGCTTGTTTTTCATTCATTTAACCTTAGTTTTTATCATCTCTGGTATTCTTGATTTTTACAAGCCACCAGTCCATTTTGTTTTTAGTTGTTTTGCTCAAATTCAGTTGCGCCAAACCTGCTGTAACCACAGCCAACGATTAGCTGGAAGAATAGTTAAATTGCCCCCTCTAGTGAATGACTAAAGATTTGCTAGTAAAATCTCACATTTACAGCTGTTTTACTCGAGTGTATGCTTCTGAATTAATAGGTGCTCGCACCCCCCTTAACGGGTGCTGGTTGTGCCCCACAGGTTGAAAATCCCTGATCTAGAGAAACAGATAATGTGCATTTACACCCAATCTCCTCATCCGTCTCAAGCAATCAGATTGCTATCTTAACAGTTTTAATGTTTCATTCACACTTCATCGAAAATTCGTGCCCTGCAAATTAATTCTTGTGTCTCATGGAAATTCAGTGGAGTTCATGTCCCTAAAAGCAACAGAAATGTGCTGCATTTTATTTATCATCAGCTACGTTTAAAACCAAAACCTCAATAAGAGAGAGAGAGCAACATCAGCAGTGGTAAGAATGATTGGGTGTCAAGCTTCTGGATGCCAAAGCAATCATTAAGTTTTATTTATTTATTTATTATTGCAACATGTGCTTACTGAAGAGAAACACTCTGGCAGACCAAATGTGTTTATAGAGAAAGATCGATATAGAGAACATGCTGTCCTTCCTTTTTGCAATTTTAAGAGGAGTAAAATGAACATGTGGCTTGAACAACCATATGTATTTCCAGATACTGCTGGGCAAGCATAAATGCATCTTTCAAATGCACCTCTTCAAGTGGTTTGACTTGCAAGCAGTCTCAGTGTTCTGCATGGCATTAACACCTGTTTATGATCAGACAGCTATTCAGCTTTTTAAGAAATATCGTTTTATCATGCTATAGTGCTTTTGTGCTATCAGTTGCAGTCCTGGCACATCCGTCTCAACATACTGTATAACGTGACATACATTGACATACGCTCACAGAACACTGCAGTTATTCACAGTCACGAAAGTTCAAAAGCCTTAAAGGGTTAGTTTACCCAAAAATGAAAATTATATCATTAATTACTCACCCTCATGTTGTTCTATGCCTGTAAGACCTTCGTTTATCTTCAGAACATAAGTGAAGATATTCACAGATTCGAATTTCCCGGATCAATAACTCGTGAGCTAAATGCTGTTACTATATAAATAACACCTCTTTTCAATCGTAGTAATGTAGACAAGCAGCTACAACCTAATTTTCCTCAAAAAAAGCTTTCCTCCGCAGTGGACAAAATACATTGATCTCTATGCTCAGACGGCTGAGAGAAAGATTCAAAGGGACCATCTGCAAAGTGCAAAACCCGAAAAGCGTTGCTACAAAAACAGATGTTACACACTGTAGTGTCACCAAATTTAGTTCACACATCTCTGCTGTCCTGCTGGTTATACTACAACACTTATTTTGGAAAAATATATTTTTGTATAATTTTTAAGATTTTTTATTATGAAAAATATATTCAATAACTTCGCTGTAATACACTGTACTGTCACCAAATTCAGTTCACACATCACTGATGTCCTGATAGTTATACTACAACACTTATTTTGGAAACATTTCTTTTTTGTATATTTTTTATGATTTTTTATTACGTTTATATTTTAAATATGTCTTTACTACCTTTCTGGGCATTGAAAGTGTAAATTAACTTGCTGTAAATGGATGCCTCACTGAGCCATCAGATTTTATCAAAAATATCTTAATTTGTGTTCCGAAGATGAACGAAGATCTTACGGGTGTGGAACAACATAAGGGTGGGTAATTAATGACAAAATGTTCATTTTTGGGTGAACTAACCCTTTAAGCCCTGCCGGTTAAACATTTTATTCACATGCTGTTCTGACGTGCACTTTTCTGAGCAAGCACACTCAAAGTGCGAGCACACTAAAAGCCTGTCAAACGGCAAGTTATGTTTTGCGTCTTATTGTGCTAATACTGTCAAATACACACAAGGTTTAAATAAACACAGTCGCTTATGTCTAAAGTCAAAGTAAACAGAAAAAAAACAGAATCGATTCCTCCTTCTGTTTTTGATTCTTTTTAACTTCTTGTTTTTTAGATTGAAGGAACCTAATCTTGCCGTGACTATAGGGTATTAAGGTCGTAGAAAGTAGCCTTCTCATAATATGAAGCTGTATTAATAATATAAAGGCACATTTATATAGCTCTGATTGATTTTAAATCATAAAAAAAAAAACTTTTTATAAAAGTTATTCAAGGACGTGCATTTATTGCATGTATGGAACAAGACATGAAGTGTCTTGTGCACAATTTAGCTGAATATCTGTCAATCAGATGCGCCAGAAAGTGTTTTTTTTTTTTTTTTTTTTTTTACTATAGCAAGTAGGCTCTCAGCCACTTATCTGCTTTTGACACCTTTTCTTTCAGAATTATTAGCTGATGAAGAGAAATGGATAAAAAAATAGCATTTTATTTCAAATGAAAATTAAGACCCTCGATCACATCATGATCTATTCTCTCATATAAGTCCGTGTAGCACTCAAAATTGTAGAGAACATAAGCCAGTTTCACCTTAAAATAACCTCTGTATAGTTTTTTGAACTGGTTCATTGACACAAACTATCAGAAAGAAATGAATCAGATTTTCAATCACTATTAAGCCCTGAGTATATTTCTTTTTTTTTTTTTTCTTTTTTTTTTACACGTACACTAGTGTATGCTCACAGTTGAATGCACAGCCTTGGAAACTATACTTCATTTGAATCGTACGCGTACACAGACGTTCGACGCATACAGTTTTGAGCAATCTCTCGCCACGAGTTACAACACATCTAAACATCTTTGTATTCTATCATGCTAAAGTTGTTCAAATGAGGGTACTCTTCAACCTCTTCACACAATCTCTCGTCTATGTATGCCTCCATTGTTGCTGTAGCTTGCATGTGTTCCGTTCTGTTCTGTTTATGCAGGTTTTCGTTGACTACCTTGTGAATCGATGCCCCCAGGGTACGGTTGCCACCTTGAGGATAAACTAATTACTGCAAAAAAAAATAAATGCGCACATGTGACCTGCACATACAAGTATATGTGGTTACAAATATCCGGCAGTGCTCATACAGTATGTGTGTACACTTCTGATGACGAAATTCCAACCTTTGGAATCAACTCTTTCCTCTGAATTCCCAGCCCTACTTTCCAACCTCAGAGGGGACAGAGGAGCTGTAATAATGTAAAATATGTGAAAAAATAATGCATTTTTTGAACAATCAAACATGAACACATTCTAGTACACCCCAAAAACAAAATCAAAACTTCGTAAAAGGGCATAATAGGACATAATAATACTTTAAAGAAACTTAGAGCCGCATGATTCTTAGTACAGTGACTATATATATATATATATATATATATATTATATATATATATATATATATATATATATATATATATATATATAAAATATTTATTTTTTATTTTAAATCAAACAGAGATCATGATTCTCCCATTATTCTGAACAACAACTAAACAAATAATTGCTGCGGTCTATTTAAAAATGTTAAAATAATTTTTTATGATTTATTTAAAAAAAAACATGTATGAATGTATGATTCAATGATTCCCTCAAAGACTGCACTTGTTTCATTACTGGATGAATCAGCGTTTTTGAATGAATCTTTTGAATGAACGATTCAATGACAAACATTTTTTTTTTTGCACATTCACTTGTCACCACCTAATGGTGAAACAATGTAATTGATATGCATTATCTGAAGTGCCAAGTTACGTTCAAAAGGTGACTTGCTATACTCTGATCGCTACCGTAAACACATCAGTGTTTATTTGCTTATTTAAACATGATAACTGCTTAAGGCAAATTTTGAGGTAAATTAACATCTGTAAGACAATGTTGATCAGACCTAAAACCAAAAAACTGCGACACTTTTATTATATTTTTCATCATCGCTGGCAAGCATGGAACTCATATTAGCATGTGTTCATGTGTTCTGATTTCACATGGTGATAGAGCAAGCGAATCCCACAGCAATGCAACTTGTTTGCTTGTCACTAACCCTTTATCATTGTATATGATACGAATTTTTGTGATCCTTGGATGGCGCATGCTTGAGGGTTGTTCATGCAACCGAACCTCATGTCTATTTACATTTTTATGCATTTAAGTAAAATTATATTGAATGTTGTATCAAACATTTTTTCAATCGTTATTGATGAAGGCATACTGTCAATAAATACCGATACCATTTTATCACCCAGGCCTAGTTGAAATATACTCACTTGAGTATCTTCAGCTCACACACAGCATTCTTCAGTCCCTCACAGATCTCTTTGACTCCTGAGTCCAGCAGACGGCTCTTGTTCAGGTTCAGCTCTTTCAGGATGGTTTTGGAGGAGAGAACAGTAGCTAAAACTGAACAGCTTTTCTCTGTCAGACCACAATTATTCAGCCTGAACACAAAAACAACATTTATAATTCGGCACATATTCAACACACATTAGACCAACAGCTCTTCATATCTACTCACACGTGACTGACAGTCATTTAAAATGAAAAAAAAAAAAAAACACAGAGAAGTTACAATATATAAAATCAAGTTTACTTACTTGATTTTCTCCACTTTACTATGAGAGTCCATCAAAAGAGCAGAGAGATTCTCCCAATCCAGATCTCCTAATTTATCTTCACTCAGATCCAGTTCTGTCAGTAATAATGGACTTTTACCCAGAACTTTAGTGAGATACTCACACGCTTCCTGTGCAGCAGGACATTTCAAATATCTACAAGAAGTAGAAGAGGATTTAGATTTGATAATCTTGTTATATTTTTATGGTATTCACAACTTAAAGGATTAGATCACTTTCAAATAAAAATTACTCACCCTCAAGCCATCCTAGGTGTATATGACTTTCTTGTTTCTGACGAAGATAATCGGAGAAATATTAATAAATATACTGACACATCCGAGCTTTAAAATGCCAGTAATGCGTTACCAAACGAGTATGAGCTGAAGAAAGTGTCTCCATCCACATCCATCCATCATAAACATATTCCACGTGGCTCCGGAGGGTTAATAAAGGCCTTCTGAAGTGAAGCGATGCGTTAGTGTAAAAAAAAAAAAATCTATATTTAACAAGTTATGAAGTTAAATATCCAGTTTCTGCCAGACCGCCTTCCATATTCTTCAAAAAGCTTACGCTGTACATCCTACAGCTTCCCTATTCAACTTACGGAACTGACGCAACACCAGTTCCATTGTTTCGTAATTTGAATATGGAAGGCGGTCTGGCGGAAGCTGGATATTTAACTTCATAACTTGTTAAATATGGATTTTTTCTTCAGAAGGCCTTTATTAACCCCCCCGGAGCAGCGTGGAATATGTTTACAATGGATGGATGTGGATGGAGACACTTTCTTCAGCTCATACTCATTTGGTAATGCATTACTGGCATTATATAGCTTGGATGCATCAGGATATTTATTAATATTTCTCAGATTATCTTCGTCAGAAACAAGAAAGTCATGTACACCTAGGATGGCTTGAGGGTGAGTAAAGATTGGGGTAATTTTCATTTAAAAGTGATCGAATATTTTGATCTTCTTTATGGGTCTAGTGTAGTATTAAAGTCATAGTTATAATAACTGCCTCCAGTTTCACTGACAAAATATCTATTATACAAATCAGCAAAATCTGAAAACAATAATTTGCAAAGATTATTTATATAATAATCATGTTTTTTTCCATTATTTTTGTCACAAAACCCATTAAATTCAGTTGTGTAACTGGTGAATTGCTTTGAACTGCAATTCTTTAAATTCCTCTTCGCCTTTATAACGCTGCACCGACTCATTTATCCCCTTCTACTTTCATATAGCTGATATCATATCTGTCTTATTTTTAAAAATGTAAAGGTTTTAATCACCTGATGGTTAATTTACAGGAGTCATCCTGTAGTAAATCATTGAGCTCCTTCACTCCTGATCGTCCAGGATCATTTCCTGTGAGATCCAGCTCTATCAGGTGTGAAGGGTTTGATCTCAGAGCTGAAGCCAGAGCTTTATAACCTTCTTCTGTGATACTGCAGTCTGAAAGTCTAGAACAGAATAATCAATTACTCCATATATGTCCTGAACAATATTATTCCATACAAAAATGGATAGCTGAATATGGAAGCAAACAACAGGCCCAACGACCTTTAATATATTAGTCAACTAACCTGAGTTTCTCCAGTTTACAGTTATTTTTCAGTCCATCAGAGAACAGCTTCACTACTGAATCCTGGAGATTATTATTACTCAAGTCAAGATCCTTCAGATAGCTGGAGTCTGAACTGAGAACTGAAGCAAGAGCTGAACAGCTTTCCTCTGTTAGATCACACTCACTGAGCCTGAAAATAATACAAAATGTTATCAAATGCATCATATTCCTGTGATTGCTGTGGTGTTGAGTGTAGCTGATGGTGAACTGTACTCACTTGAGTATCTTCAGCGTTGATTTCTTCAGTCCCTCACAGATCTCTTTGACTCTTGAGTCCAGCAGACGGCTGTTGTTCAGGTTCAGCTCTTTCAGGATGGTTTTGGAGGAGAGAACAGTAGCTAGAACTGAACAGCTTTTCTCTGTCAGCTTACAATTATTCAGCCTAAACACAGAAACAGCGTTATTTAACAACAACTCTTCATATCTACTCACACATGTGAATGACAGTCTTTTACAATACAGAACAAACAGAAGATCACATTGACTCACTTGATTTTCTCCACTTTGCTATGAGAGTCCATCAAAAGAGCAGAGAGTTTCTCTCCATCCAGATCTCCTAATTTCACTTCACTCAGATCCAGTTCTGTCAGTAATAATGGACTTTTACCCAGAACTTTAGTAAGATACTCGCACACCTCCATTGCAGCAGTACTCTTCAGAAACCTTCAGTAAGTAGATGAGAATTTTAGATTAGTTAATTTTACAATTGTGAACATGCTGTTGATCCACACACACCATTTTTTGGAACAGATGGTGTTTACTGTTTAATTTGAAAGTTTTGTATGGTACATGTATTCCTAATTGATCTGCAATGTCGTTAATACAATGCATTTACATTGATCTTGCATATTATATATGATGTTTTATTTAAACACTTCATGACACAACATTTTTGATTAAACAAAATAAGATATGGTTTATTAATGTCACATTGCAGCATTGTTGGAGAGCCGTTAATTTCACTAAGTAAATTTTTTTAAATTACTTGATGGACTTTAATGAACAGTGTTCATCCTGTAGTAAATCATTGAGCTCCTTCACTCCTGATTGTCCAGGATCATTTCCTGTGAGATCCAGCTCTATCAGGTGTGAAGGGTTTGATCTCAGAGCTGAAGCCAGAGCTTTATAACCTTCTTCTGTGATACTGCAGTCTGAAAGTCTAGAAGAAAAAAAAATGTTTGTTTATTCTTTGTTCTTATCTACATAATACTTTACAGTCAATTACAGTATATAGTAAAATGCACAGTGATGCATGTACTGAAATTGAAATTTCAGCCTATATAGTCTTTAAGTTATCTAATCAAAATAGGACATTTACAAATGTATATTAATATACAAAAATATAGATTTAAATATACACACTTCAGTTTTTCCATTTTGCATTGTGTTTTTTTCAACAGAAGACAGATCTTCTCCATTCCTGAGTTTCCTAGTTTATTTCCACTCAGATCCAGCTCTATCAGGTTTGAAGGGTTTGAATTAAACGCTGAAGTTAAAGCAGCACAACCTTCTGCTGTAATACTGTTATTATTCAGCCTGAAGAGAAAGAAAACAAAAACAGAAAATATTCTTCAGTTTTTCTCAAAACCTTCTTTAATGAACAATAATTATTTTAAATAATTTAAAGACACTCTGTGGTGAAAATCAAGTTTTTAATGTTGTTTATATGTCTATGTAGTGTTTTTAATATGCTTTAAGACAAACCATGTGCAAATTCATAAGTCAGCACCATTGCTGAGTATTTTATGTTTGAAACTGCAGTAAACTAAAGACAGTCTAAAACCCGCGGCTTGAAATCGTGGGTGTTTGTGACGTCACAGACTACCTTGTAACCAATCACAACAACGTGCCGGCAGGCTTTAGCATATCATTAACTATGACTGCTCTGAAGCAGGAAAGTCTGGAGAGAAGCCAGTGGCCTGTTGCACAAAGCCGGTTTCAGTTTCTACCCAGGTAAGTTCAAGATTAGTTTGAGTAAACTCTGGTTATTCGGGTTTATGAAGGTGGATTGGTTTTTAGTGGGTTTCATTGCTATGGTAACTTACGCTACACGGCTAACCTGCTCTGGAGCAGGTTTTATTCTGGGTTAGAGATCGCAAACCCAAACTGGACCAATCAGCTGTGAGTAAAGTGACATGTAGGGGAGCACAGGGCACAAACTAACGTGGGGTTAGTTGTAACACAAGTGGTTTAAATACTTCCACACACGCTAACATGAAGAAACTTAGCGTATTTACTAGTTGCCATATCGACAATATATAAAGAAAAAATTGCGCCAAAATTCAAAAATCTTTGGAAGATATCACTGAACATTTATTTAACAATAGCAAAAGTAAATTTCTTACTTAAGCTAATTTTTCATCTATATTTTTTTTTTTTTATTTAAAATTAGACAAATCTGATATTATTTTAATCTCCAATCTCTTATTTAGCAGTTTGGATAGTTCTTTAATGCTTCACTAACTATCAGAAGACACTAACCAGGTTTATATTCCCGTTGCGCAGATAGGGTTCGTTGTAACACTGCATTATAATGTGCCCCGCTATTAGAACTATACTATTATATACAGTTACGATATAACTGGCATAATTAACTTTTATGAATAATATGAATTTCTGTTGATAAACTATGGAAAAAAAGATGAATAAAGACTGAGAGGAAGAACCTGAACATCCAGAAAATTTTTCAAGAAATGTTCAACATTTGTACTGACTCGTCTATTTGTCTCGTGTTCTGTGAGAGCTGTGAGTGGAGGGAGAGGAGTGTTTTTCTGAATGTCTGAATATGTTTCTTCATCTGTTTGCCTGTATTGTTTTGATCAGTGCTGTATAGCTGTGTTTTGCAAAGTGTTAAATTTGAATTTCTAAAAAAATGCTATTATTTTATATGAAAAAAATAATTATTGTATTTTAATGACAAAATATTTTAGTTTGTCATGTATATTTTTTTTAATTAAGTCAGCTAAAACTTTTAGCTGTCATATGGTCATGTTACAATGTGCCCCACCTATGGGGCATGTTATCACATTTCACTTCCCTTCTTTCAGGGTAAATAAAGAAAAAAGTATACACTGTATTAATGAAACAAAGCCACATATTTGTACCAGACATGTGTGAATTTAATGTGTAACAAAAGAAATTCCCTGAACCCTAAGTAGATTTACACAGGGGCACCTGCAGGATTTTATCTCAGGGTACGCACAGAACTAGTACTTGTCCCGTCACAAGATGGCACTGTTTTCGACACTCTTAATGCTCTGAAACTTTTCCCGAAACATTCAGAGAAAAGCTTCAAATATTTAAGAGGTTTCATTTCTCCATCCCTACTCAATAGTTTTAGGCCTTTTGCAAATGTTTCAATCAAGTTTAGCTGTTTTAGAGAGCGTTTAAACATGTTGAGCTTGTTTTGTTAAATCTGTAGTAATATTTTTTATGTGTGGAAAAAGTGACGAAACTAAACTATCCAATCAGATTTCTTTTCACCCATATCCCCCACGCCCACCCATGCACTGTGTTTTCTGAAGTCCACAGTCAACGCAGCCATCTACCAGGAAATTTTAGAGCACTTCATGCTTCCTTCTGCTGACAAGCTTTTATGAAGATGCTGATTTCATTTTCCAGCAGGACTTGGCACCTGCCCACACTGCCAAAGGTACCAAAAGCTGGTTCAATGACCATGGTGTTACTGTGCTTGATTGGCCAGCAAACTCGCCTGACCTGAACCCCACAGAGAATCTAAGGGGTATTGTCAAGAGGAAGATGAGAGACACCAGACCCAACAATGAAGATGACCTGAAGGCCGCTAACGAAGCAACCTGGGCTTCCATTACACCTGAGCAGTGCCACAGGCTGATCGCCTCCATGCCACGCCGCATTGATGCAGTAATTCATGCAAAAGGAACCCCTACCAAGTATTGAGTACATATACAGTAAATTAACATACTTTCCAGAAGTCCAACAATTCACTAAAAATGTTTTTTTTTTTTTTTTTTATTGGTCTTATGAAGTATTCTAATTTATTGAGATAGTTAATTGGTGGGTTTTTGTTAAATGTGAGCCAAAATCATCACAATTAAAAGAACCAAAGACTTAAAGTACATCAGTCTGTGTGCACTGAATTTATTTAATGCACGAGTTCCACAATTTGAGTTGAATTACTGAAATAAATGAACTTTTCCATGACATTCTAATTTATTGATATGCACCTGTGTGTGTGTGTGTGTGTGTGTATATGTATATATATATATATATATATATATATATATATATATAGTAAGATATTGTAGTCTGCCTCGACCCAGATTCCACTCCAAAGTATATTTTAGAATGAGCTCATCCCAAAAATGGCTTAATTATCACATAGAACAAGAAAGTCAACAGTTATGTTGTTTCTGCACCATTTGGGATAATCACATCCTGAACAAATGGTGATCAATTGTAGAATGGTAATGGGTGTGGGACAGTGGGAACCATCTCGGACAATGAGGTGTCACAACTTCATTAACATACAGACTATAACTGTAAACAGGATAAAAGGCTTGAGATTTGGATGTTCTGGGTTCATTCTGATACCGGTGAACCCAAGGTGCTTCATGTACTTTGTCACTGCTATGCTGCAATAAACTTCTTCATCGAGATCTTCAACGTCCTCATCATTTTTCTTACTATATATATATATATATATATATATATATATATATATATATATATATATATATACAGGGGCGGTTTCTTCATTAGGGCAATAGGGCGACGCACCACCAAAGTGAGAAAGGGACGGATTTTTTTCAACCACAGTGTTATGCTAGCTGTCACTGCTAGGCTGTTTTGTTCTGCCTCTGGATATAGGCTATAGTCCAATCAACGTCAATCACGTTCTGTGGAGTACTGCCACTTTTTGGGCGATTTCACTCTGGCCGAGATTTGCCCCGAGTGCTCCCATAGACTTCCATTCAAAAAACTTATTTTTCGAACTGCAGGCACTCTAATGCATTCTCTATGGGTTCCGGGAGGGCTAGCACTAACGTGCTTTCGTTATCATACGTAACCTTACCTTGTGTAGCGATTGGTGGAAACGTCTCTATTCATAATCTTTAAGCTAAAGTGACATCCAATAATTTCCTCAGTGCAAAACTTACATTTCACAGACATTTTCTCCATCTGTAAATGTTAGAAAATCGAGAAAATATTTCCATTTTGTTGTCCAGGAGACAGGAGTGGAAGCACAAACTTCCGTGAACGAGTGCCGGCGTTCTAAAATTTTAAAAATGTAATGCTTTGAGCACTGTTGAGCAGATTCATAAATACCTCTCATTGGCCATTGTGTTGACATGCTCATTGGATATGTCTGTGATAGGATACAATGATCAAAACATGGCAGCATTTGAAAGCACACGGAAGTGTTTGAATTTGAAAGCGGGAGCAGGAGTGTTTGAAGGCAGGCGTCTATCAGCAGACTGCTTTCAAACACTCCCGTGTGTATCTGTGTAAGCGCTTGGTGAAGAGCTTCAGTGATGACTATTTACTACGTTTTTACAGCGTTGATCATTGAAGCCAATCACACACATATCCGATGAGCCGTGAACGCAATGGCCAATCAGAGGTGTTTACGAATCCACTCAACAGCGCTCAAAGCGTCACATTTTTAAAATTTCAGTACCAATAGGTACCAAAGTCGGCACTTTTGACAACTCTAATATGTGTGAGTCTGTGTGTGTGTGTGATATTTTACATATAAAAATATAAAACAATATGAAATACTCACTGCAGTGTTTTGACTGTACAGTGTTTGTCCTGCAGTAGAGCAGCGATCTGCTTCACATTTTTGTCTCCTAGTTCACGTTTACTCAGATTTAGCTTTCTCAGGAGTAACGGGTTTTTACCCACAATTCCAGTCACAAACTGGCAGGCTTCATCTGCATCACGATCCAAAAACCTGCAGATGAGAAGATGAAGCTGGATTCATATAAATTCTTAAACTTGATCTAAGGAAAAATAACATGTGACTGTGTGTGTGAAATTGTTCATTTTGTATTAGTGAAATATTGTTTATAAAAATAAATTGCCTGCATATCATTTATTTTGTATTATTTCATCAAATCTCACCTCAGTGTATTGAGTTGACACTTCTGATCCTGTAGTAAATCATCAAGCTCCTTCACTCCTGATTGTCCAGGATCATTTCCTGTGAGATCCAGCTCTATCAGGTGTGAAGGGTTTGATCTCAGAGCTGAAGCCAGAGCTTTATAACCTTCTTCTCTGATACTGCAGTCTGACAGTCTAGAGAAAATACATAAACATGAATACAGTTATCAAATAATATCAACACAAGTGTTTAATAAATAGGGGTGTGAATCTTCACTGATCTCATGATTCAAATCGATTATGATTATCATGTCAACGATTCGATAACACAGGCTACACTCCTGTCAATGAAAACAAGCAGAATGAACTCCCTTTTTATCTTATCTGCTCCAAGAAAGTACACTTTCTGAATGTAGCAAACATCAAACATAACTTAAGTCTGAACAATGTTCACTCTAATTTATTTGAATTAATTTATAATATAATATAAAAACGAATTAACTGATATATCATATACTATGGGGCGCTGTTTGTAAAATAAATTGTGTAAGAAAAACTGGTCAAATTCTGTTGGATTTAGCTACAAAAACAGATACATTTTGCGATGTTTACCTAAATAAGCTTCATGCAATTAAATTACTTCAAATATATAAATAAATAAAATATCAAAGTTAAATCTAAGTGTTTTATGTAAATCTAAACCTTCTATTTAAATCCAAATGTGTTATGTAAATGTTAAATCTAAATGTAAATGTTACATCTAAATGTTTTATGTTAATGTTAAATCCAAATTCTAAACATAAATGTGAATCCTATATTTAAATCTTATATATATATATATATATATATATATATATATATATATAATATATATAATATATATAGTATATGCAGGGCTTGACATTAACTTTTTTGCTCACCAGCCACTGTGGCTAGTGGTTTTCCAAAGTTACTAACCACTCAACATTTTCACTGGCCACAATTTTGCTGTTGGGAAATTACATTTTATATGATTAAAGTTGACTCTGACATGCTAAAATTACTTGATTTTGAGTCATTTTACTTGTTTAGCTAGATTTAAAACCCTTTCAAACTTTCAAATGCAGATTGTCCACCCAAATCAAGACTAGGCCTACATGGTATATCAGCTGGTATGTACAGGTGGGCAAGGGGTGGGCAATATGAGCATAATATGATACATTTTATAATTGTATAAGTTATTTTTGTTAGGCTATATAAAAAGAAAAAAGAAACAAATTAGCAAATTACAAATACAATAGTAAATAGCCTAAACTCTTTTTTTTTTTAGATACAGTAGGTTTATTTAACATTTATTTAACATCTGTTGTTTGATTAACATTAATGACAGAGAGATATTTAATTGGGCTGCTGAATGCATGGACGTAATATACTGACACATATCTAGTTATTACCCACCTGTTTACGTCCACTTAAGCCATAACCGACTGTATTCACGCGAGATACTCCACACGATGGACATTTTGACATCTGTGTGTGCGTGTATTTGACTATTCAGGCGCAAGGAGATCTGATCACGCGCGTGACAAAAAGAGAGAGCACGCACGCGGGAGAGCACTTCTGTTGTGTGTCATTCAGCGCGATTCCACCTATCCCGCCTTCACTAACTGCAAGTTAATCGATAACGAATTGTGATCGGATTGTAATTTTGTGCTACAACGAGCTTAGCTACCTTTCATTAGACTGTAGGCTGATATTATATTCAACCCGCCAATTTTGAGTTTGCACATTACTACACCTCTGGTGCGTGTGTAATTGTAAATGTCTCCGAGTTTTGTTACTGTGCTGTGCTCATCATCCTTTATTTCCACCACTTAATCAAGCCACTCTTCTTTAAAATTTGATGACGTTTTATTTCACATTTTACATTGCCTCTCATATTGAGCTACTTGGTCTGAAAACATGAAAGTATGTCTAAAAAGGATCCCTGTCACTCACACACGCTCACATCCTTCTCTTTCTATGGAACCTGTAAACCGCATTCATCAGTTTTAACTCGATAGCAACACAAACTCTATGGCGGTTAACCAGAGCACTGCAATAATTTACCCACACATTGTGGCTGTTCTCGGTGCGTCATTTTATTCTTTCTGTGCGGCATTTTATTTTTTCTTCCGTGCGCGGCCGCACACATGCACAGCTTAGAGGGACACAGCAGACAACCACTGTGAAATTGGCTCTGCCCAACAGGCCTCTGTACACATATGCATTTGAAATAAGCAATGTCCACACACAGACAAATCATTTAAACATAAATGGCCTACAGCAAAAGCTACAATTTACAGTAAAAGCTGTTTCCCTCCAGTTTAAGTAAGTTTGTGGAAGCTTTAAAAAGTAACTTAAAGGGTTAGTTCACCCAAAAACGAAAATTCTGTCATTAATTACTCACCCTCATGTCATACCACACCCGTAAAACCTTCATTCATTTGTGTTCTTTGGAACACAAATTAAGATATTTTTGATAAAATCCGATAGCTCACTGAGGCCTCCATTGACAGCAAGTTCATTTACACTTTCAATGCCCAGAAAGGTACTAAAGACATATTTAAAACAGTTCATGTGACTACAGTGGTTCAACCTTAATGTTATGAAGCGACAAGAATACTTTTTGTGCAGCAAAAAAAAAAAAAAAAAAAAAGACTTTATTCAACAATTTCCTCTCTTCCGTATCAGTCTCAGACACGCATTCACAAGAGCATCATGACGGTGTGGAACGACATGAGGGAGAACACCAGTCAACACCACTGCTGAGTATTTTCCCTTTAAAACTACAGTTTACCAAAAACAGTCTCAAAAACATGGGGGACTTTAAAAACAGTTATGTGATTAATTTAACCCTTTTACCTGAGTTTCTCCAGTGTGCAGTTTGTATTTTCTAATGCGTTCTGGAGTTTCTTCACTCCTGAATCCTGCAGATTATTGTTGCTGATATCAAGCTCTTTCAGACTGGAGTTTGATCTCAGGACTGTAGCGAGAGCTGAACAGTTTTCCTCTGTTAGACCACAATCACACAGCCTAAAATGATGAACAGGAGAGAGAATTAATGCTTATATTTAGTGATCATTAATGTGTGTTTTGGCCAGTGTTTGGTTCATCTGATTGCTTTACAAAAATTTAAAATATACTATAACGAAAACAGTGCTGCAACTAATGTTTACTTTGTAAAATGATTTCTGTTGTTTAATTCTTTGAGACAGTACATAAAAATACTGTATTTTAAACATAATAAACCTGAGAAAATATTTCATTTTCTAAGCTAAAATACATGTGTATAGTCATGCCAGCACTGAAATTCAATAATTAAAAATCACCAATATGACCAAATGAGAATTTTGCTGTCCAGTGGTCATGCCTTAACTTTGCCATTTCTAGTATTGCATTTGTATTGCATCCTTCTCATGGGCATTTAATAATTTTTGACTTTTCAGTCTGAGTTAAATTTCTTTTTTGGCTCAATTTAAAATAAAACCTGCTTAATAATTATGCACACCTGAATAAGGCATTTTTCATTTCCAGCATTCATAAACAATTATATATCACTTATAAATGATTAAACACAAAATTATAGTAGATATTAAGATTGATGTGGTTATATGTGTGTGTGTGTGTTAAACAATTAAAAAAATTAAGCAGAAGCAAAATTAAAATTTCAGCATCAATACTTGTCATTTATCATGACAATCTAATCAAATGGACATGTATAAATCAAATTTGAATCTAACATGCATAAATGTAGATGAATATTAATACACACTTCAATCTCTCCAATCTGCATTGTGTATTTTTAAACAGATGACAGATCTTCTCCATTCCTGAGTTTTCTAGTTTATTTCCACTCAGATCCAGCTCTATCAGGTTTGAAGGGTTTGAATTAAAAGCTGAAGTTAGAGCAGCACAACCTTCTGCTGTAATTCTGTTATTATTCAGCCTGAAGAGAAAGAAAACAAAGACAGGAAACATTCTTTAATTTATCACAAAACTTTTTTAATGAACAACAATGATAGTTTTAGTCCATACCAGACAAAGATATTTTACATGTGAAGTATTAAACCAAGGGAAATACTCACATCAGTGTTTTGACTGTACAGTGTTTGTCCTGCAGTAGAGCAGCGATCTGATTCACGTTTATGTTTCCTAGTTTACGTTCACTCAGATTCAGCTCACTCAGGAGTAACGGGTTTTCACCCACAATTCCTCTCACATACTGACATGCTTTATCTGCTTTAGGACCCAAAAACCTGCAGAAGAGAAGTTGAAATAGGAAATCAGTAGTAAATCACTCTGATGCAATAAATTGTGCAGAATTTTGCATTAGTGAAATAGTATTTCTGTTAATTATTCATATTGTATATTTTGTATTAATTGATCACATCTCACCTCAGTGTCTTGAGTTGACACTTGTCATCCTGTAGTAAATCATTGAGCTCCTTCACTCCTGATTGTCCAGGATCATTTCCTGTGAGATCCAGCTCTATCAGGTGTGAAGAAGGGTTTGATCTCAGAGCTGAAGCCAGAGCTTTATAACCTTCTTCTGTGATACTGCAGTCTGAAAGTCTATAGAAAAGAGATTTGAAATAAAAGAAGTTAAACAATTAATATTACTTTAAAACAATTTTATATAATAAAAATCATCAAATGCCTTTTCTCTTATAAGAAAAAAAAATAATGGACAGAGGCATGTTTTTCCTGTTTCTTTAATTCACTACAGTAACTAAACTTTTTTAAGATTTAAATCCAACAATAGTTGATTGAACTCTGAACCTGAGTTTCTCCAGTGTGCAGTTTGTATTTTTGTCATAGATTTCATTAACATAATTAACACTAGACTGAGGAAGTTTTGAGTTCTGAAATTTACAGGATATTGTTATAGTACATTGACACCATATATGTCAAAAGATCAAGAAAAAATGCATTTCTCAGTTCACAAAATGTTATTAAAACAAACAATAGTTGACTGAGCTCACCTGAGTTTCTCCAGTGTGCAGTTTGTATTTTCGAATGCGTTCTGGAGTTTCTTCACTCCTGAATCCTGCAGATTATTGCTGCTGATGTCAAGCTCTTTCAGACTGGAGTTTGATGTCAGGACTGTAGCGAGAGCTGAACAGTTTTCCTCTGTTAGACCACAATCACACAGCCTAAAATGATGAACAGGAGAGGGAGAATTTACAAACACAAAGAACTTGATGCCAACATGACTACTGAGAACTGTTTGTTACTTGGTGTTTTTAACATACTTTAAATCTACAGTAATACATGTACAATACTCACTTCAGTGTGTTGAGTTTACAGTGTTTATCCTGCAGTAGAGCAGCAATCTGATTCACTCGTGTGTCTCCTAGTTTACGTCCATTCAGATTCAGCTCACTCAGGAGTAACGGGTTTTTATCCACAATTCCAGTCAAATACTGACAGGCTTTATCTGCATCAGGACCCAAAAACTTGAAGACCAGTGTTGTAGTCCTACCAAAAAAAGTGGTTTACTATTTTGCACCCTGCCTCAACCCCCATAAAAAAAAGTAAATGTGTTTTTATGTTGTTGGTCACTAGTAACATTTGTTTCATTCAAAATAAATAAATAAATACATACATACATACATACATACAGTGCATTCTAAAAATTGGTTATTTTTCAAGTAGCCTACTGCATGGCTGAAGTAGTTCCGCATGAGGTTTGTTGTCCGCATCACAGTTCTATATGACTATAATTAAAACATTGCTTTGGAATTATATTAAGTGTTAAAATATATAAATCAGTTAAATCTGAAACTAATGTTTTTCATTTTATGTAAGTGGGTGGGAAAAAAGTACAGTACAGTGGTAAAATAAAAGGTAATTATTTAATTAAAAAAATAATTTATGTTTATACTTATAATTTCATGTCTAATATTTTTCTCACAGGGTATAAGTGGATCTTTACATGTAAAAAGCTATAGCTACTTTTATAATTTAGGAAGGAAATTGTATCTCTTGCAAGATTATTACTATATTTGGGTTTTTTGAAACTGTTTGGAAAAACCACTGACGTGTGGATAGCGCATTCTGTCTCTTTCCCAAACACAATGAGACATTTAAGTGCAAGTGACTTTATCAATAAAATAGTTTAGAGAAAGACACTTATAAGTGATTCTTTCTCTGCATAGCAATGTCTCAATTTTCTGTTATTAGTTCTAAAATGATACTTTGGTGTTAGTAACGGAGACTTGTACTGTTATTAAGATGTGAAAATAGTTGTTTTATTATAGCAAAACCATGTTTTTTTGGCGTATTGATTACCATTTGTATAACCACAACTACATTTTTTGTAGTAAAACCATGGTTAATTTGCAGTTACCATGGAATAACTTTTTTTTTTAATTTGTAGTAAAACCATGGTAAATTTTCATAAGGTCTGGCAGAGATCTCTTGCTGCAGCATGAACATGCACTGTCAGTCAATGATGGGCGGGAAAATGTAGAATGACAGAAGTGCCAATGCACCAATTACAAACAAAGAATTGTGAGTTCACACAACAGTATTGGACACACAGTTAAAGGGGAAGCTAAAATGACAGCAGATTATGGACTTTCAAAGGAACAAAACAAGTGGGTAACATGCAAATATTGATCCTTAGAAGTCGTAATACAAAAACAGCCCTGGGCAAAAAGTACGTTTATGATGTATATGAGTATATGGCCCCGACTACATCACTGCTGAAGATAGAGGAAGTACAGTGATATTACCTGCCATAAAATTTTTCATAATATTTTAAAGGTCCTTTAATCATTTCAAAGCTTTTATACATTTCTTTTTGATGGTTTGATTCTCTTCCAGCTAAAAACTATTGCATTTTATTGTCTTAACACTCACCTCAGTCTTTTAAATGAATACCACCAACTCTGTAAATCAATGAGTTCTTTCACTCCTGATCGTCCAGGATCATTTCCTGTGAGATCCAGCTCTAACAGATGTGAGGTTGATTTCAGAGCTGAAGCCAGAGCTTTATAACCTTCTTCAGTGATACTGCAGTTTGAAAGTCTACAAAACATGAAACATGAATTTAACATTGTGTTTCAAATTAAATTATCAGATGAATTATAACTTAAACTGAATCAGAATGATCAGTGCAGGTAGAAATGTTCATCAAATACAATATTTACAAATTGTCTGTTTTAGTACTTTGAGTTTAGTAGTTTTCTTCCCAGTAGACATGTGACAGTATCAAAATTAAAACATTTAAATACTGTTTGACCTCCTTCTCTGTGTCAGGCAGATATAAAACAGAAAGCATTGTTTTGTTTACGCGGTGCAGTTCCACCAGCGCCATCTACTGTCAGATAGTGAATCTGAGTTACATAATTATAAAAGTAACTAACTACCAGGGAAAGTAACTATTGCGTTACTTTTTTTTTTTTTTTTTTTTCCAAATATGTCAAATAACTTGGATGCCCCCAATATTAAATATGTTAAATGAGTGAAATGGACCCTAAATAGAAAAAAAATAATGGGACAATGTGAAAGACACCTATCAAATTCAATATATTATTGTAAATATTATCATTACTATACATTGAACAATAAAACACAATAGATGGTTTAGAACTTTTAATATTTATTGCACAGACCATAACTGGCCAACAAATAAGTCTAAAAATAAATGATGCTTGATCCGACTCCTGAAGTGATCTGCTCTTGCTCACGACATGAAATTTCTCTGTACTGCACTATACGTGGTAGCCATTAAAGAAGTTTTGATTTGTAGAAAGCCTTTCTTTTAAGTGAACTTCGTTTTGTAAAAATTGTATCTTAATTTTAATCATTGTTTAATCAACCAATTGCCTGGATTAATAAATAAATAAGAAGCAAATATAGCAGACAATATAATCATGACATGGAGGCGCCGGCGCGATCTCTTGCACATGAACTGGAGCGCGTCTTACAGGCTAAATGAACTGAAACTCAGTGTATAGTCTGCTTGCCTCGCAGACATGACAAATATAATCTACAGAAAGCTTGAAATGTCTACTTTAAAAAAAATAAAAATCAAAACGAAAAGAAATAGATTACTCTCTGATTATGTAATGCGAATGAATTGTGCATTCTCTCTCTAAGCGCGTCCACATGCGGAGATGATGAGAGTCAGTTATGTCAACTTCATCTTTGCAGCTGACACTGATTCAGAAAACATTAGTTTATAAATAATTAAAACATCTCCTTGCTGTTTTTTTGTCACATTCATAATCATTACTTTTGCCGGTTCTTTATGGCAAGCTTTATGATAAGCGCTTGAGTGATAGCTATTACATAAATGCTCATTATTATGGTTTATTCTCTCCAGTAGGCCTATTTAAGAAATTAAATGTGATTAGTCAACTAATGGTTTAAATGAACAACTACTAGTCGATTAGAAAAAACTTATTTCACATATTTCGATTCAGCATGTCACAAAGGTTATTCTGGTTTGAGCTCGCGCTCCGCTCGCATGCTTTGACACACACACACACCGAGCATCGTACATTATTATCAGTTTAAAATTGTATTTGTGTATGACTAACCTGTACTATTTCTTTATAACAAAACACTTTGCAGGTCTATCATCTCTAGTCACACACACCAGTCATCATCAGTTTGCATGTGTCCCACCCCAACACACACACCAGAGAAAAAACTTTGCAGGTCCTGTGGCTGAGAGAGAGCCTACTCGGATGAAAACCAATTCAGTGAGCTCAATTATAGTAACGCCGCATTTTAATGTCAGTAATGGTAACGGCGTTGTAACAGGGGAAAAAGTAATTCGTTTGATTACTCGTTACTGAAAAAAGTAACGCCGTTAGTAACGCTGTTTATTTATAACGCTGTTTATTTATAACGCCGTTATTCCCATCACTGTTCATAATACAGTTACTATCTTTAATAAAGTAACAAAAATTTTGAAGTGCCCACAACAACAATTATGTGCATGTTCAATATCATGATAATTTCTATTACCATACACTGGCACATCTATTTCCCACTTCCCAGTACATTTCGTTTTAGCAATTTATCGTTAATATATTAACAGATAATTAAATGTGATTAAGGCTGTTATATGAAACAGTTAACACATTTACCTAAATAATTTATACAAATTTGTTTTGCTTATTGACATCCATAGTTATTTTATTAGGATTATGGAAAATAGAGAAACAGGGTGATAACAAAGTTGCATATAACCTATATCATCATTACAAAGGCTCTGTACCACATTAAACACACCATTGTGTATTCATGTTAAATATATAAATATATTCATTCATCTTCGGAACACAAATTAAGATTTTTTTTAAAACATCCGAGGGTTTGTGAACTGAGTCTGAACTGAAGACGTCTTTAAAATAGTCAATTTGACTACAGTGGTTCAACCTTAATGTTATGAAGTGACGAGAAAAACAGTAAGTAAGTTAGTAGTTAGTTAGTATGTTGTTATTTTTCTTTTGTTTTTTCTCACAAAACGTTTTTCTCGTCACTTCATAACATTAAGGTTGAACCACTGTAGTCACATTGGCAATTTTAACAATGCAATGATGTTGCTCCCTATGTGTGGTTCAGAAACCCTTGAATTGGACCCTAAACTGTGTGTGACCACAAAATTAGTATTCTTACATTTTTATGCACTTCACTTCAGGGAGCAAGAAGATTCAGTAAATATATAATATCCCTGTGATTGCTGTGGTGTTGAGTGTAGGTGATGGTGAACTGTACTCACTTGAGTATCTTCAGTGTTGATTTCTTCAGTCCCTCACAGATCTCTTTGACTCCTGAGTCCAGCAGACGGCTATTGTTCAGGTTCAGCTCTTTCAGGATGGTTTTGGTGGAGAGAACAGTGGCTAGAACTGAACAGATTTTCTCTATCAGCTTACAATTATTCAGCCTAAACACAGAAACACCATTTTTATTATTCAGTACACATTAAACACACACCAGTTTAACATCTCTTCATATCTGCTATCACATGACTGAAAGACTTTTATCATTAATAAGCAGCCCTATCATGCATCCGACGCAATGCGGCACCTGCGTTGCGCCTGGCGCTTTTCGCTAGGTTCAGCCCGACACAGTTATCATTTTCATGTCCTGAGCCACGTTGTTGAAATAGCAAATGCATTTGCACCCATTTGTGCGCCCATGGGCGTGCTGGTCTGAAAACGAGGTGTGTTCAGGCGCATTGTTGGTGCGTTACTATTTTGAGGCAACTGAAATAGACTAATGCGCCACTGACCAACTGAAACCTGGTCTAAGGTCAATGGTGCAATATTGTTTTTGTTATTTAAAGAGCGCATTAGTAATATGCACCTATATGCGGGTGCACAACGCGTGCACATTCTGCTTTATTACACACACAGGGAAGCGCAGCAGCACACAAACATGCCAAATATTAAAAATAAAAGGATTACAATGTAAAAGATTATTATTGTGTGCATAAAGATAAAAATGCTTTGGTGGAATCCGGCTTTTCCCGCAGATAGTCTGCTCATGCACTTTAACCTCGCGCACAAGCAGATCCGTTTCCTCACAATAGAAGTGTTCAGTCACTCTGCTTGCAAATTCCCCCTTGTAAATAGCAAATCCGCCATGGTGTGAGCGCAACTGGTTTTAAAGGGAATGGGAGATGAGTCACTTGTTGGTTTATTGCACGTTACGCCCAAAACACAGCCTCATTAAGAGAATAGGGACAACCTTTATAGACAATGTGCCAGGCACACAGACCTTTTTTTCCCGTTCTTAAACTAGCAAAAGTGGATTTGGACATGCCCTAAATGCACCTGCGCCGTGCACTTTAGACCATGCGCTTAGATCGTTAAAATAGGGCCCATCATGTATAAATCATATTGACTCACTTGATTATCTCCACTTTGCTATGAGAATCCATCAAAAGAGCAGAGAGTTTCTCTCCATCCAGATCTCCTAATTTATCTTCACTCAGATCCAGTTCTGTCAGTAATAATGGACTTTTACCCAGAACTTCAGTGAGATAGTCACACGCTTCCTGTGCAGCAGGACTTTTCAGAAACCTACAGGAAATAGAAAATTTAGATTTGATAAATGGAAAGAAAAGAAAAAAAAAAGAATAAAAAGAAAAAAGCAAATTTAGATAGAAAAAAAGAAAAGATAAAAAAAATAATAATGTTGTCAGAATTGTATGCATGTATATATTGCAGCTCCCATCCTCCTTATGGATACAATAAAGCAATAAAATATAGCAAAGTGGAGAATGTGTTAAAGTCATAATTATAGTAAATAGTTCCAGTTTTGCTGAATTGCAATTCAGTAAATTCATTTTCATGCCATTCTAATTCTGCATTGGCCCATTTGTCACATCTACCTGGCTGCACACCTCTGACTCCATGTCTGTGGCTTATTTTGAAAAATCAAAGGCTTTTCTCACCTGATGGTCTTTAATTCACAGCATTCAAGACGCAGTAAATCAATGAGCCCCTTCACTCCTGATCGTCCAGGATTATTTGCTGTGAGATCCAGTTCTATCAGGTTTGAGTTTGATTTCAGAGATGAAGTCAAAGTTTTATATCCTTTTTCTGTGATACTGCAGTCTGAAAGTCTATACATATACATACATAAAAAAACATACACATGTTACATACTGCAACCAATGCCTTAATGACAACATCTGCTTCATTTGAATTTCTAAATGTCCCATAAAATATTTTCAAACTGAAATTAAAATGGTTAACTGAAACTGATCTTTTTTCAGATAATCTAATCAAATGGACATTTTATAAATCTTTATTATCATTCAGAAATTAAGATGAATGAATACACACTTCAGTTTCATCAATCTGCATTCTGTATTTTCCAACAGATGACAGATCTTCATTATTCCAGAGTTTCCTAGTTTATTTCCACTCAGATCCAGCTCTATCAGGTTTGAAGGGTTTGAATTAAATGCTGAAGTCAGAGCAGCACAACCTTCTGCTGTAATACTGTTATTATTCAGCCTGAAGAGAAGGAAAAAAATAAAGACAGTAAGGTCTCTTCAGTTTATTTCTGCCACAAAACACATCTACAGCAATAGAAGGGCTTTCAAAGTCAAAGAGAGTGGGCCTTATTTCTGACAGAATATGCATCTATAACACAGCAAAACTAGCAAAATTTAAGTAAAAACATCTTAACCAATTAAGTAAACAATCAAAGAATGGGATGTGCATGCGTACGTTGGAGCCTCTCTCTCTGCCATTAGATATATGGTAACTATACCTAAGCTGTTATTCTCATTCTGCCATTAAGGAATAATTACATGATGAACGGAAGCCTCTAATGTAAATAAGTTGGGGTCTGTCGTTCCACTTTTCAAAACAGACTGGACTCACAGCCAACAAATGGAAGAATTGATAAACAATATTGGTGCAGAGTTTGAAAATATATAAGATGAATTTATCCCACATGGGCGGAGAGCTATAGGAAAACTGTATAAAATGATTGGGTGAGAGCTGGTCCGGCAGTTGTGTTCTACAGGCCAACTCGGTTTTATTCACTTGTAATAAAACCTATCTTCTGGCATCAAAACTTAAAGTCTTGAAGAGTGTTTTTTTCACAGAGGCGAAAGAAGCCACTACTACAAATTGGTGCTGCGAGCAGGGTTGGAATGGAGCAGAAGAGGGAAAGACCACAGCTGGCTGGCTGGACAAGCAACACAATAGGTGGCCACAAGGTAAGCTGTTTTTGCTTAATTTGTGTTGTTCGTTGGAGTCTGCCCGTGGTGGTAAGGACACTCAAAATTCTCCTCCAACCTTAACAAAAAGCAAGATTTTTGAGTTTTAATTCCAGAAGAAAAAATGCATGCACTAATCTGTATTTACTGTCAAGAGGACAGTTAAAAAGATGGATGGTGCATGCAATGATATGCACGCAAAAAGTATAAAAAAAAGATAATAAGTATACAAAAAATTCATAGGTGAACAAAAGTATAAGAAAATTCCTACAGTTGCCACTCTGTTGCATTAGGGTCACAGAGGTCTGCTCGAATAGACAAAAGTCCTATGGATAAACGGTCTGTCATGGTGACGAAGTGACAGATGGCTGCACGGAGAGGCAAAAATCCTGTAGGGTACCGCTTTTTACTGTGTTGAGAGAGGTTGTTAGTGAAAGAGTAAGTAGAACTGACAGGTGTAGAATAGGAAAAGTGCGCTTATTATGATTTGAAAAGTTTTTCTTTTACCATATGCATGTCATGCTGTTGTAAAAGGAAAGATTATGTTGTTTAATTGTAGTATACCAAGATAATCAAGGTAGTTTACTGCTGTTTTCTGCATTTTGCAAAGAAGAAACTACAATGAAGAGCTTGCTTTACTAAAATAGAATGAAGGAACTGCTGTTTTCAACCAGATGAGACGTTTTTGATATTAAGGGACCACTGAAAGAGATGAAAAGTGGAATTTAGACAAAGACACAATTGGGGCCAGAATTTACAAAGGTTCAATTTGATTAATGCAGTCTCTGAGTGTTCAAATTTCAGATGGCTTCTGGAAAAGGGACAAAAAGGAAGCAATAAACTGGAGTCTGTTTAACAAAGTGACGGAGAGGCAAAGACACGGCTGCAGAGAGAAGAAGAAGGAGGGGCTAATGGACTTTCAGCTCCCCTCCTGAAAGAGTTTACACTTCTGCATGGAGAAAGACTGACTTAACACATGAAAAGGTGAAACTTTCACTGGAGACTTTTCCTGAGGGTGAAGAGAACATCCTGAAATGCAAACCTGAGGCAGGATCAATCAAAAGCCAGCCTGAGGAGAGGCAGAGAAACAACTGAAACCATACACCACAACACCAGGCCTTTGACTGCCACAGACTGATGACCCAGTGCAACAGCTAAACAGTTTCAACAGACTGATGATCTAAACAGAAGTACTTCATTCCCTTCCCTTTGCATGCACAGGTGCTGCATATTTAATGATCACTATAGCGACTGCTTCAAATTTTGTTAATTATTCTATTAACTCATTGCATCTTGATTATTCACTGGTCTCACAGCAGTTCTGTGCATTCTGTGTTTAACTAACATTCATAATCTGCTTTTCATTAGGTACTAGTCCAGCCTTATGCTGGTACCTGGTACCTCGAATTTCATTGACAGACAGAAGTGGATGCTTGACTCACCAATCAGATAGAAATTGAGCTGGATTTGGCATAGTGAGGGCTATCACATTAACCAACTAGGGAAAAGTATAACTGAATTATTGAGATCAACGCTGAGCTCTTTGGCAAAGAAAAAAGGCAGACACTAGATGTCTAAGAAAAAAATATGGTTGATAAAATAATATTGGTCACTCCATCTTGTTTAATGATACTTTTCTAGAGCTAGATTGAATAAAATAATAATAAAATGATAATAACTCCAAACGTTCAAAAACATGAAATCACAAATTCTGTAATCAGAATCAAGTTTAAATCAGACAAAAGTTTAAATTAGACAAATGACAAAATGCATTTGAGAAATTATAATTGGCTCTCTCAATTGCCTATAGGCATATTATTCTAAACCAATTAATCTATTTTGTGGGAAAAAAGGGGTTTATACAGCAGTGTTAAACTAAACCTTATGATGACTGACATCGCCAAGTTACATAATGTAACATTTAGAAGATTTATTGTTTTGGTAAAAAGGGGGTGTGAATCAGTGTGAATGATGGTGTTGTATGGAGTGAAAGGGTGTCTGATGAGACTGAGGTATATCAATTATTTTGCCAAAAACAGCTGTATCCAAATTTTAATATGTGGGCCCACAGGGTAGATTATGGCCCCCATGATTTCCAGGGGCATTTTATTTAAGTGCAATTTTTTATGATTATCTGTGTTGTCGTTTGTCTAATAGTACTTAACTTTAACCAATTACTTAAGTCAATCAGAGCACTACATAGACTCTTACCAATAAAATTTTTGCATTAACAAAAGCTATCTTTACACTGCAAAGGTAGAACAGAAGCTGCACTTGAAATAGCATAAATGTTTATTTACACAGACTGTTCATTTTTATCAATTAATGCTCTTGATATTGTAATAATGATTATTAATGTCCATTAATAGATACATAAAATGTTTTTGTGTTTGGGGAAACTGAACGTCATATTCTGGCTACAAAGATAAAACAGTCTTAGAACCATTTATGAAAATGAAGACTTCATTTGATCTTACCAGTATGATGAATAAATTACATTAACTGGAATAAACTGTATACAGAAAGAGCAGAGAAAGGGACCGATTGTGAAGCTGCCATAACTTGGGTGTAGCGCGAGTTTAAGCGCTCTCACAAACACTCCTGTTAAAATCACGGAAGCTGATGACACTGCGACATGAATCTCTTACATCCAATCTGCACTTTGTTCTTTATTATGGGAAACTTCATGAGTTTCAGTCAGAATTCAGACAGACCGCACACACTGAACAAAACTCTTAGTTTCAGCGATGACTAATCTGAACGCTTCTGATTGGCCATCATGCTTGACAGAAACGCATTGGTTATATGGGGCAGTCTTGAGGTGGATCGAATAAACAAATTATTTTTACAAGGTTTCAAAGTTTGTTTAACCAATGTTATCACTTAAACATATATTCTATAACATACATATTTTGAAACAAATTCCCATTACTTTTCCAAAACTTTCTGGTTTATTTATTTTTCCAAAACTTTTTCAGGTCTGGAAATCGCCGTTTTAAAATTCCATGACTTTTCCAGGTTTTTAATTACCATACGAACCTGTTCTGCAGACCAACTCGGTTTTATTTGCTTGTAAAGTTAAAGTCTTGAAGAGTGGTTTTTCACAGAGGTGAAAGCAGCCACTACTACAATCACAAGCAATTAAACAAACACAACAGAACAGAGACATTTTTTTCCATGTAGGAAATACCACAGGTAAAAAATAAGGTAAAAAAAAAAAATACTACAGAAATGTAATCATAAAGTCATAAAATAAAAAAAGCATAGTCTGTATAAATTAAAAATTGCTACAAAAGTTTTTCAGTTAAGAGCAAAATATAGATAAATATATATAAATAAAATAGAATAATGGCACTCTAAATGCGCACTCATACTAGTCTAACCTACTAGAATACATTACATTGTATATGCAATATCAGACAGTATTTTGTCTTAAAGATGCTTTCTACAGTATAAAACAATGTCAAATACTCACATCAGTCTGTTGACTGTACAGTGTTTATCCTGCAGTAGAGCAGCAATCTGATTCATTTGTGTGTCTCCTAATTTATGTCCACTCAGATTCAGCTCACTCAGGAGTAACGGATTTTTACCCACAATGTCTCTCACATACTGACATGCTTCATCTGCAGCAGGACCCAAAAACCTGCAGAAGGGAAGATGAAGCAGGAATTAATTCAGTTTTTAACAAACCGTAGTCATTTTAGTCAAACTGTTCTTAGGCTGGAATTCTCAGCACGATTGGCTACTGTGCTAAACCATGCTGGTAGAATGTGGGTAGTGACGTAGATACTGGACACTTGTCTATCGCCTGGCGACAGTTTCTCTATAGCTGGCCAAGCATGCTGTTTAAGTGAAGTAAACACAAGTAAATAATCAAATTAAAATCTTCTGTCCTCCATAATGTGATCGCTATTTACATCTAATGCCATCTGTAAACTCTTGCGTTACCAAGGAAATGACTGATCAATTTGTATTACATTCTAAAGCTATCAGCCCCACAATGAAAAATGAAACCACATTCGGTTAAGCGAGGAAAACAGGTTGGATAGATGGTGGAAAAGAGGCATAAATTTATCTTAATTCACCTGTAATTCATTTATTCTGTATTACTTTATCACATCTCACCTCAGTGTCTTGAGTTGATAGTTCTGATCCTGTAGTAAATCATTGAGCTCCTTCACTCCTGATTGTCCAGGATCATTTCCTGTGAGATCCAGCTCTATCAGGTGTGAAGGGTTTGATCTCAGAGCTGAAGCCAGAGATTTATAACCTTCTTCTGTGATACTGCAGTTTGAAAGTCTACAACAGGAATGAAAACGTAACGTGATTAATTATAGGAATTCCAGAAATTAAAGTTTACTTGTAAGTCAGATTTGTTTTCATGCAATTAATAAAATAATGTATTACTTTTTACATTCAAAACAAACTATCAGAGTTACTTCAAATAAGCATGTTACTCTGTATTTTGTTATTTGTACAAATTAAATGCAAACTTAGTTTAAGTCAAAAACTGATGACTAAATTTATAAACAAACTAAAGGCCCACTGTTACACATCAACTCACATGAGTTTCTCCAGTTTACAGTTTGCTTTCAGTCCATTAGAGAGCAGCTTCACTCCCGAATCCTGTAAATTCTGATTATTGCTCAGGTCAAGATCCTTCAGACTGCTGGAGTCTGAACTGAGAACTGAAGCCAGAGCTGAACAGCTTTCCTTTGTTAGAAAACACTCACTGAGCCTGAATAATTGAACAACATCAATAATGAAGATACATAAAACCATTAATTGTAGATAAAAGATTACCATGAGCAGCTGACCAAAATGTATGATGTTCCAGCCCTAAACAAATAATTCAAACGCTAAAATCCTGCAATGATTCTATGCCTCAAAGCATCAACAGAATCACTGTTTTACACACAGCCACTATGAAGTAAATTCAGAGTTAAGGGGCCTGAGTTCTACAGATCCACACACTGATCTGGATACTCGAATCTGCCTTATAAACTAACTACATGTATAGAATATCTTTTCCATCATTCAATGAATTGACTACTAACAGTGAGCTGTTACATATTTCTGTTTTCAAATAATGTGGCTCAGATATTTCCATGTGATATTTTTCATGCACTGTAAACTCGAACAGTACTACTAACTTATAAAGATTGAGAACACTGCAATTAAAGTCTGCTACATAGTTAATGCAACTTTAAACAATTACATTTTATTAACGAGGAATTTAGTTTTGTTTTTGTGTGGCCCAACATTTGAGTAAACGCTCCAATTTAAATTATTATTTTTAAGTTTACTAAGTGACGTCATCCACGTCACATCGTTGCTCTAACCAACAGTATCAGAAGAATACATTCAACATGCCAGTGTTACGGTTTAACTGGTTACCGTGTTATCTGATGACTTTTTTGCACTTAATTCCAGCTGTGAATCGATCAGTGGCAGATTCGTCAATCCTGCAGACATGCCCATTACAATTAAACGTTCTCAAATACGTGCTGTTGGTATCATTGTAAAAGTAAAAATAAATGATTTCATAACTCGTAATGGCAAAACTTCGTTTAAAAAAAATAAGTTTTCAAAGCCTGGTCGTTTCGGGATTCGAACTAGTCCAAAAAGAGAGATATCAATCACCATCGAAATAAATTATTACACTGAGCTACTTTAGATCTGCTTGAATAAGATGGTTCTTGATATCCAAAGCTTTCACAATTTTTTTGTTACATTATGACAATGGGCTGGGCCTGTGTTAACCTGTGCGTTACGCTCACAAACTGACAATCTTAAACTATATGACATTTGACTTATCAAAATGTTCCCTCAAACATAATGGAACACATTAGCCTACTTTTTAAATTAAATTGATTAATATTATATATAATTAATAATATGGTCCGTGTGTTTTTGTTTGCTTCTTGTAGAGGTTTTTGTTTTTTGTGCATCAGGCATGTTTTACAGACAATTCAAATGTAGCCTGCATTGACAGTTGTGAGAATAAGTGTTCATCAAATCAGCATTAACTGAAAAACAGACTGCAGTTACAGTCTAGAAAATTTTAACATATGAATGGATAATTTCGGCTACCCTACCAACATTTCAAAATATTTTCATGTACAGTACACTTGTGCCTACTGTAGGGCTTATTTTTGAAGTTTCATTGTTCACTGAAAAAGACTGATTTATGACGCAAGCTATATTATGTGACAATATTTTGGGAAGTAGTGTTTTCATGTAAAAACGTAATTCCAAAATTAATGCAAAGTAATCAGATGATCAGCTTGTGAGCATAAGGCACAAGTTAACACAGGCCCAGCCCATTGTCATAATGTAATGTTAAATTGTGAATGGCTTCAATATCAAGAACCAACATTCACATAAATCTGAAGTAGTTCAGTTTGATAAGACTTCACATCGACTATTGGATGTGTTAATTTTGGACGATTCTGAATCCCAAAACGACCAGGTTTTTGAAACTTTTTTTTTTAAATATTATTTTTAATTAAACTTAGCTTTACCGTTACAAGTTATGAAATCACTTATTTTTTACTTTATCAATGATACCAATATCACTTAGTGAGATCGTTTCACAGCTGGAATTAAGTGCAAGATGTCACCAGATAACACGGTAACCAGTTAAACCGTAACACTGGTCACATGCAAGCAACTGGAGCAAACTTAATGGAACAACCTGTAAGTAAATCAAAACATCTGTGAACATTTCTTATTTGCTTTTAGAATGTTTTATGAATATTATGATGAAGAAATATTTTAATTGTTGGAAAAGCGCAGCATTTCCCCAGTGCTTTTGAATGCGCATTTGTAATGCTATTTTAGCGTCACTGCCCTACTTTGATGTTAAAATTACACTATAAGCAATGAAGTTACCGTTAGCTGGTATTTTTTCAGTAAATGCATTCCTACGTTTTGAATGTTGCTGTTGTTAAGTGCACTGTTTAGAGCTGTGTTTCCCAAAAGCACCGTGAGCTAAGTCGATCGTTGAGACCCTCAGAGGCAAATGTTTCTATGATAAACTTAGACTTACGATGCTTTTGAGGAAATGCCGATATTTTATTTGGCCTATGTTTTATTCCTACATGCAAAAACTAGCCGTTTTTTTTTTTTAATAGTCAACTTCAGCATGATGAATTAATTATTAGCCTGAGTTATACATAGGTGTATTTTTTGAGTTAATATTTGTATTTAATAAAGTACCACTGCATCAAAATAATTGAGAAATGAAAAACATTACATATGGTAAACAATAGTTTTAAGTACAGTGCACTTAAACATTAAATAAAAAAAAAATCTGTTTGACTTAACTGCTATTTATAATTATTGCTTACTTAAAATTAGTTGATTTACTTAAATGTTTTGAGGTAATCGGTGTCTAGAAAAATTGAGTACTCAGAACTTATCGGGTTTTACAGTGTGGGCTGTGGTCACCTAGTTCCTTAAATGCCCCTTATAATTAGTGTCCATAAGATGAAATAAAAATCCCAGCTCAATGGAACATGTTTTAAATCAGTCCAAGCTGATTTGAGGAAGCAGTGGCTAAACATAGGGCGATGATTCTTGATAAAGTCAAAACATTATTTGTTGTTTGACATCGATAAAAAAAAAAAAAAATCTGTCCTCATGAGCGACTGTAACATAAGTGCACTGAAAGGAAATGCCTAAGCCTTTAATGAGCAGAATATGGAAGTACTTGTGCAATTTTCCATAACTGTTTCTTTAGGCCTTACTTGAAAAGTACACAAGCATCTCTTTTACATAAATCTCTGTTTACCACCTTTCTGTAGACTATAATAATGCATTGTAGACTGAATCCAGCAAATAACACTGACACTTGTACATTTGGCAGATTTTACATTTATATTTATAAATACAAATATTTATATTAGTACATTAAATCAAATCTCAAAGTTGAATACATATATGTATATATATATATATATTTTTTTTTTTTTTTTTTTTTTGACAAAAGAACATAGGGAACAGAATATCCAGTTAGCCATATTCTTGTGATTTCTGTGGTGTTGAGTGTAGCTGATAGTGAAATGTACTCACTTGAGTATCTTCAGCTGACACACAGGATTCTTCAGTCCCTCACAGATCTCTCTGATTCCTGAGTCCAGCAGACGGCTGTTGTTCAGGTTCAGCTCTTTCAGGATGGTTTTGGAGGAGAGAACAGTAGCTAGAACTGAACAGCTTTTCTCTGTCAGACCACAATTATTCAGCCTGAACACAGAAACAGCGCTATTTATTATTTAGCACATATTCAACACACATTAGACCAACAACTTTTCATATCTGCTCACACATGATTGACAGTCATTTAAAACCAAAAAAAAACCAGAGAAGTTATAATATATAAAATCATGTTGACTCACTTGATTTTCTCCACTTTACTATGAGAATCCATCAAAAGAGCAGAGAGCTTCTCTCCATCCAGATCTTCTAATTTATCTTCACTCAGATCCAGTTCTGTCAGTAATAATGGACTTATACTCAGAACATTAGTGAGATACTCACACGCTTCCAGTGCAGCAGGACTTTTCAGAAACCTACAGGAAGTAGAAGAGAATTTAGATTAGATAAGCTTGTTAAATCAATAAGAAGCAAATTCTTTAACAAGAGACATTGTTTTGTTTCCGCTGCTTTGTTTGTGATCAGATAAATTTCAACCAGTAAACTTCTGGAGATTTTTAAGTCCAAGAATCAACTAAAGGCTCGTTTCCACCGTCCACCATCATTTCCAGATCATGCTGTGTGAAATACAGACTGCAAGAATTTTATAATGGATTCTGCACAAAACATGTTTTAGAGGTTTCATTTTCTGTTGTTGTACTATCTACATGCATTGTGAATTGTGTATTTTTTTTAATATTGAAAATTATGTTCTTGACTTTTTCATGTTTGGTTTGGAGTGCACAGTTCGGAATTATATGGACTTCTTACATCATTTGATTTATAATTGTCATTTTGGAGTCTCCAAGTGTCCTTTGGAAAGACCTGTATTTACCTTGAAAAAAAAAAAAAACATTTACAGAAAAGCTTGTGTCGACGTACATATTAAATTGTGGTTATTTGAATGTTTCTTATGTTACAGGGGTGCAAAATAATAATAAATAATAAATGCTAAGCATTGATTAAATTAATCAAATGTATAAAAACACTGAATAGTCTTCATTGTGTAAATCAAATATATTTACTCTTATTAAAGTTACAAAAGTGGAATTGTCAAGAGCAGTGAGACTTTTTTCCTCTTTTGTTGTTTGATTATTGAGTAACTTAAGAAGGCATGAGTCTGTTGATAGGCTTGTTTGAGATGCACTGGTGCTGCGCAGACCAATCAGCATATGACATCAAATTACCGCAAGAGCGATTCAAAGGCATTAGGAGTCGTATGCTCTCCAAAAT
Organism: Ctenopharyngodon idella; assembly: GCF_019924925.1. Lineage (NCBI taxonomy): Eukaryota > Metazoa > Chordata > Actinopteri > Cypriniformes > Xenocyprididae > Ctenopharyngodon > Ctenopharyngodon idella. The sequence goes on along the minus strand of NC_067237.1, from coordinate 36,212,271 downwards.
GCTCTCGCGGTACTTTGATGTCATACGCCGATAGGACTGCATTTGCTGATGCATCTTGAACAAGCCTGAACAAGTCATTCCAAAACATATATTACATGTGGTTTTAGTGATTTTATTGACAATGTGCAACAAAGTTTACTGTTTGAGGGTGTATTCACACTTGTAGTTTGGTTCTCTTGGTTCTTTGGTTCGGACCAAAACAGAAAATTATAGATTTAGTCCTTGTTCACACTATCATTTTTAGGACCGAATATGAAACAAAGTGGCTTTTATGATGTATATTTTATGACAGAACTTGCTGAACATGCAAAACAATGCTGTGTGCTCAGCTAATTGCACTTGCTGATTGTGCATACTGTGGCAAGCAGGGCAGGACCAAAAGCTGTGTGAATGCAGTGAGACCAGTGATGTAAATGATAATGAGCATCACCTGCAAGCCACACTGGGCCTTAAGGAGGAACGAAAACAGGGAAGGACAAGAGAGGACAAGAAACATATGATAGTACTTTTACCAGCTGAGAAATCTTGAAGAGTTATTAATGTGTAAATGAGTCAAAACAGTGGCAGGAATGCCTCCATCGTACACACAAAGATCTGCTTAAGAGACATGGTTCAGACGCCTGTACCTAACTGTAATGGAAAACATTGCAACTACATTGAGAAAAACAGGAATTCTTGAGCATTCTGTCATTTTTAGGGTTGCATCTTATGACATCATGTCTTGTTTTTGGTTTGTTTAGATGACTTTGGTCCTTGCTGTGTTCATGTACAGTGTTGTATCAGACGAACTGCACCACCTTTTCAGGGGTCTCTGTCCACTTGTTTGGTGCACACCAGGGTATAGATGGCATTTTTCACACTTAATCAAATGAACTGCACAGAGTTCACTTTAATCAAAACTTGTGGTGAGAAATTTATCTGTGCAATTTAGTCCACAAAAAAAAAAAAAAAAAAAAAAAAAAATGGTTTGCTTGCCCTTTGGAATGGTGTTTCTTCTCTGATGTCAGTTTAATGGCTTGGGTAGAACATCCTTCAAGCTTGGATAGGTAATATTTTTCATAAACATTTTTGTTATACGGGCTTAAAGTCTCGTCACATCCTAAAAGCAATCAATAATTAAAGTGTACTATATGTATCTTCTTTGGAAGTCTTTACACCATAAAATGTTCAGACCAAGCATGCCACACGCGTCCTGAAAAGTGAAGCCAAAGCGCCTCGATCGCTCCCAGGTGGCTGGATGCAGTATAGGTCATAAACCACACCCACTCCGTGTAGTGGCTTTAACTTTAACGTGGGACGTGAGGCAAACTAAACAATCAAATTATACATCAAATATTTTTTTTCCAAAGATGGTTTCTGTCATTTTAGGCAGTTTTTAATCACACTGATATTAGTTCAAGTGTTCATTCTTTAAATAATTTTGGTTTTAGTTAGTGATTTGATGCTATAAAAATGAGGGGTTTGACATCATGATTGACAGCTAAGACTGAGGCACCAACAGTATTTTTTTTCTGGATCTTCGAGAGGAGATTGGAGCTTTAACTTTAATTTCTACATTTCAAGAACTGTTTATTTCACACCAACATAATGAGTTGATCTGCAGTATTAACCAATTCTGCAAGAGCGTGGGCAGGACAATGATATTGCGGCTCCACTTTGCGCTCACAACTGCGCAGACTCGGGCTCCAAGTTCAATATGCGCAGACTCAAGATGTCAGTGCCATATTGGCACACCGGCGATGGGCGATACCACTTATTTTGTTTTCGATAAGATATCGATACTTTCAAGGCCATTATTGCCGATATCGATACCGATACGATAGCTCTAATTTGAACTTATATCATTTTAAAAAAAATGTAAATTATTGAATTACTAAGAGTAAAATGGGTAATGATACCCATTTAACATTATATTTGAAAGGTATTTTAACATTCAATACGCCTTAATTGCAACTTATTAGATTATATTTTTGTTTACATATGGTTAAAGTGTTTACTTGTAGTGGTGGTAATTATGGAAATCTACAAATACTATAGGCCTAGCTGAACTATGTTCACTGTAATAATGGTTTATTTTCAGAAGGGACTGCCAGCGACACCCATAAAATGCAACCTTTGTATTCTGACAGTGTATAAACATTAGTAACAGAATAGAACATCAATATGAACTTTTAACATTCAATTTAAATAAATGTAATTGCACAAACTATGTAGGCTACTATTTCATTTGGTTTATTGTGAAATAACTCAAACATATTATATTTTTCTGTCCTCTGACAAGCATTGTTCTGGGCGGTGTTTCCCAAAAGCATCAGTGGTTTCTTACAATACTAAACACAGCCCTGTTTGAATGTAGTGTCGGCAGTGAGCGGACACTCTCTGTGATTGATTGGTTCTGATGTGTTCAGATGAGCAGGAAAAAAGTTCTACAACACAATTATTCACTAACATAGGTTATTTGTCCAATTCAATGCATATTGTACGCATTAAATTTATTGTTAAATAAACAAAATCACTGGTAAAAAAAAAAAAAAAACACCTTAGTATCGATATTTTTATTTATAAACGTCAGTATTGATACTTCATATCGATACTCCCATCCCTAACACACATCCAGTGGAGGTATGCAAATAGAGTGGAGTATGGATGACTCATTTTTGCAGGCCAAAACCTAGAAACGAGTTAGCATTTTAGAACTCCCATTTCCATTGTCCTGTTGATGGGTTTATGAAAGGGTTTTTGGTTAATTGCTTGAAACAATGTCAGTGGTGAACACAACCTCAAGATATCTTCATGTTTTATTATACGACATAAATTACATTAGTAATGCCCTCTTTTTTAAAGCTTTTACATGTCTCTTAAAAAGCAGTTGCTAATAAGTAGCTAAATGGAACTACAGTGATTGTTGGGGAAATTAACCATCATCAACCGAACAGATAAACTCATCTACTCACTAGTCCACTTTCACAGCCTCATTAATTATGCTCATGCAAACTATTATAGTTGTTAGTTGTTGGAAGCTTTCTGATGGTGTAAATTGAAGTCATGCGTGTAGTGTGGCCATGGTGTAGTTCGTTTACAGCCTACATTTATCAATTGACTTCTGCAGACTGTATTTACGCTTCAAAATTCTTCATTTGTGAAGATTATTATGATGAAGCTTTTGATAATCACAAACATTACTTAATCAAAAAGCCAATGGAAAAAAACCTATTGACTTCTGGGTTGGCCTACAAAAATATGTCATCCCACCACCACGCTATAGCGAGAAGTTTGAGTGTGGCCACTGTAGCACACAGACCCAGAAGGTTTTTGGCCAGTGTGACCAGAAGGTTTTTAGTCAATTCAGAATTCATGTGGGATGTACTTCCTAAGACAATCTAATACAATGTTCCAGACAATCATAACCTTCCATATTTTGTGATGTGATTAATTAAACAATGAATCAAATGACAACATGTCTTCTCAACTGATTACTGGTGTAACATTGCATTATGGTTGCAGAAAGTTAAAGTAAAATTAAAATTTCTTCACCTGATGGTTTTCAATTTATAGTGCACACTCTGTAGTATATCAGTGAGCTCCTTCACTCCTGATTGTCCAGGATCATTTCCTGTGAGATCCAGCTCTATCAGGTGTGAAGGGTTTGATCTCAGAGTTGAAGCCAGAGCTTTATAACCTTCTTCTGTGATACTGCAGTCTGAAAGTCTACAGAAAAAAAAAAAAAACAAAACATTATGTATTCTTTGAGAGAGATAATTCTGACTAACAAAAATGTATGCTAATCTTGTGTGCTGTAAATACTGTATATACATTAACCAAAACCTTGATAATAAATGTAATAATTGAATGAACTGTCCAAAATAATTGATTTTTTATTCAACCACATCTTGTTTCAAAATTAATTTCTTCAGTCAAACACAAAAGGAGATATATTAGGCTAATATATTATAGCAGAATATCAGGCTGTCACAGTAAAACTGAGGTGAAAATAGTCAAATTACAGCCTTCATTTTCATCATTTTATTTAATCAGATGAACATTATAAATGTATATTGAAACAAATGTGCAATGATATAAGTACACACTTTAGTCTCTCCAAACTGCATTGTGTATTTTTCATCAGATGACAGATCTTCTCCATTCCTGAGTTTTCTAGTTTATTTCCACTCAGATCCAGCTCTGTCAGGTTTGAAGTGTTTGAATTAAGCGCTGAAGTCAGAGCAGCACAACCTTCTGCTGTAATACTGTTATTATTCATCCTGAAGAAAGAAAGCAATGACAAGAAACATTCTTCAGTTTATTTCTGCCATAATACAACAACTACATTAACAGAATGATAGATCTATCTGATGGTTCAAACAATCTTAGACCAAACATTTTTAAAGAACAATTACCTAAAAATAAATATTAAATGTTTTAAAGATACTTTGTAAGTTATTAAAGCATGTACAATACTCACATCAGTGTTTTGAGTTTACAGTGTTTATCCTGCAGTAGAGCAGCGATCTGATTCACTTGTGTGTCTCCTAGTTTATGTCCACTCAGATTCAGCTCTCTCAGGAGTAACGGGTTTTCACCCACAATTCCAGTCAAATACTGACAGGCTTCATCTGCAGCAGGACCCAAAAACCTGCAGAAAGGGAAGATGAAACAGGATTCAATTCAGTTCAAAACTAACTTGATCTCATGAAAATAGCATCTGATTGTCTTGAATTTACTTTGAAGTATTTATATTTACATTTATATTAATAATTCATCTGCACTAGGGATGCCCTCGACTAAAGATTTTTCTAGATGACTAGTAGTCTTTAATTCAAGCAAATAGTTGACTAATAATAAATAAACCATATAACACATAAAACACATAATAAGGAGCCTTTAACAGCCTATAATATATAGCCACACAAAAACATAAAACTTGTCAAAACGTACTGGCAAAAGTAATGATTATGAATGTGTAGTGAAAAAACAGCAAGGAGACTGCCTAAAAGGAACATGCCACTATTTTTTTTTTTTTTTTTTTTTTTTTTTTTAAAAAGCTCATTTTCCAACTCCCCTAGAGTTAAACAGTTAAGTTTTACCATTTTCGAATCCATTCAGCCGATCTCCGGGTCTGGCCGTAGCACTTTCAGCTGCAGCTTAGCATAGATCATTGAATCTGATTAGACCGTTAGCATCTCGCTTAAAAATGACCAAAGAGTTTCAATATTTTTCCTATTCAAAACTTAAACCTATTTAAATTTTCTAGGCCGATACACCTAGGAACTATACTCTCATTCCAGCGTAATAATCAAGGAACTTTGCTGCTGTACCATGGGTGCAGCAGGCGCAATGATATTACACAGCACCTGAAAATAGGCTAACTTCCATCAACATAACCAACGTGACCACCTGCTTGCACAGGGAGCGTGTCTTGCAACCATGGAGATATTTGTGAGAGATGATTCAGAAGATATTTACTTTTGGTGCAGATCCTGAACCATATCTATTTGAACCGGAATACATTGAAGATGAGCTTTTGGAACAGGAAAGGCAAGAAATTGTGGCTGAACAGACTGAAGCTGCGTAATATCATTGCGCCTGCTGCACCCATGGTACGGCAGCAAAGTTGGTGTAATCAGATTCAATGATCTATGCTAAGCTGTAGCTAAAAGTGCTACCGCCAGACCCGGAGATCGGCTTAATGGATTCAAAAACGGTAAAACTCAACTGTTTAACTCTTGGGGAGTTGGAAAATGAGTCTATTTTCAAAAATAGTGGCATGTTCCTTAAACATTTTAATCATTCATTGATAAACTAGTGTTTAATATGTTTTCAGGTGACTTGTCACTTCCGCAGTAGTAGACAAACCTACGTATATGCATGTTTCATGTGGATTACATAATCTGAGAATAATTGTTTTCCAGTTTAATGGATTCATTTCAATATAGACATTTCAAGCTTTCTACAAATGTATTTCTCATGTCTGTGATGCAAGTATACACTGAGTTTCGTTCTATTTTTTGACACAATCAAGTTCACAGGGATATGGCAGAAAGTGCATCCTGTTTGTTTTCATTACTTTATAAAAGCACATTTTGTTGTTATTTTGAGTGTGCACAAATAAAATAAGCCCCTTTACAGTTTTGAATGATGTATTAATCTTAACTGTTTTATTTAAATGCAGGTGATCGCACCGGCACCTCCATGTTAACTGTCATGCAGCACGCTAATATTCAGCTTCCACACTCGGCTCAAACATATGAATATGCATAGAGGTAGACCAATTGATTGGCCGGCCGATATATATCGGGCCGACTTTCATCATTTTTTAATTAATCGGCATCGGCCAAAAGTGCTGCAAATTAGGCCGACTAATAGGCAGACGCACTTGCCATTCCACCGGCATAAACGCCCAGTTATACTTCATATTCCGCTGCATTCCATGCACAGTTGAGCACGCAAGCCTTTCAAAGTATAATCCTTTGGCTGTGGCCTCTGAGGTTGCGTGTGAGATGGAGCAACTCGGCCAAACATATCGGCCAAAAAAAAATCGGCATCATATATCGGCAATCGGCTGCCCTGATTTCTAAATATCGGCATCGGCCAGAGAAAAACCCATATCGGTCTACCTCTAAATACGCACCAAATAATTTCACAAATTTTTCTGTAAAAATTTGAGTGAGCTGCCATGTAAAGCTGCTACTACTTACATGTGATAAGACATATTTGAGGCTGGTAATGATAGGCGAGCATTTAGATTTCCTGCCCAACTGTAATTGCCACAAGGACCAGCCATTAACAATCTCTGTCGTGGACTGCGTGACTTGCCACTTCCTGTTGAGTTGTTTTGTTTTTTTTTGCCACTTACTGACTAATAAAATTTTGGTCAACTAAGCCTCTTCTCATTGACTACTAGGATGCAGCCCTAATTTGTACATTATTTTGTTTTGTTTTTTCATCACATCTCACCTCAGTGTATTGAGTTGACAATTCTGATCCTGTAGTAAATTATCAAGCTCCTTCACTCCTGATTGTCCAGGATCATTTCCTGTGAGATCCAGCTCTATCAGGTGTGAAGGGTTTGATCTCAGAGCTGAAGCCAGAGATTTATAACCTTCTTCACTGATACTGCAGTCTGAAAGTCTAGAGGAAAAATGAAATAAAAACAATGAAATAAAGTCTTATAAGTCTAATGATTAACTAATTCAATAAAAACATTTCTTTTACAGGATTATGATATTCATAATTCTCAGCACTTAAAAAGCCTTGTGTCTGTCAATATTTTTTTTATATAACACTTTTTATTTCTGTAAGTGACATCACTGACAAAAGATTTCTGCCCAAGTTTAAATTAACCAAATTCAAACCTGAGTATCTTCAGTGTACATTGTGAATTTCCCAGTAGAGTGGAGATTTGTGTTACTCCAGAGTCTCCTAGTTTATTTTTATTCAGTTCCAGCTCTTTCAGGTTTAAACAAAATGCTGACGCCAGAACAGAACAACCTTCTGCTGTAATACTGCTGCAGTTTAACCTGTAGAACAAAGCAAAAAATAAAAATGGTATATAGATGCATACAATTACACAGGCTCATATATTTCGTAAACACTACTTTTATCCACAAATGTGAGATTTGCATTTTAACAGATTTTTTTTTTTAAATAGTTTACTTCAGCTTTTGCAGTTTTTTTGGGATTTTTTTTTAAATAGTTTACTTCAGCTTTTGCAGTTGACACTGCTCATTTTTGAACAGCGTAAAAAAGATCTTCAATCCTGAGTCTCTCAGTTCAGTCCCACTCAGATTCAGCTCTGTCAGATTTGATGGGTTTGAATTTAAAGCTTCAGTCAGAACACGGCAATCTTCATCTGTGATATTGCTGTTATTCAGACTAAAAAAAAGAGAAAACATAGTTACGAGTTTTATCTACACATTTACCAAGAGTTGACAACTACTGGTGACATGATGACTAGGGGTGTGCCCGAAGCCTTTATCCGTATTTGGAAAGGCACACAAGATAAAAAAAAAAAAAAAAAAAACCACATTCTATGGGGCCCCTAAAGGGACATATGGTTAGCTTCTTGCTAGCAGTAGCCTGTTACATTACATTACATCAGATTTCACTTGCCACATAAAAAGAGTAAGGAGAGATGGCTGATAGGACGATGGTGAAGTATTTGTAGATCCTGAGCGCCACTGACAAATATCTAATCTTGTAAAATGTGTGGCAAGTCCCGCCACTCCCTACTATACAGTATGTGTGATTGTGAATCTTGAAAGTGAAAGTCAAACTTGAGCGCGCATTTAAAAGCGATTTCAATACCCCACATAGTAACAGTGGCTCCCTGATGCCCGCAAAATATATACAGTATAATTACCCGACTATATAATTGCTAGAGAAAGCATTAAAATATATTTTTCCTGCCAACTCATATTTATTCCTTTTAGGGGTTCCTTAGTACACAGCATTTCCTTTCTGAACATGGCATTCAGCTTTGGGCTTACAAAATATACATAACACAATAAAGAGCAAGTTCACTATTATAAGAAAAAAATGTATTGTAATGATAATAAAACTTACATCAGTGTGTTGAGCTTACAGTGTTTATCCGGCAGTACAGCAGCAAGTTTCTTCAATCCTGAGGGTTCTAGTTTATGTTCACTCAGATTCAGCTCTCTGAGGAGTAAAAGATTTTCACCCAGAACTTTGTTCATAAACTGACAGTCTTCATCTGCAGCAGGACTCAAAAACCTGCAGAAGGGAAGATAAAGCAGGATTCAGTTAAATTCTTAACTAAACCTTTATTAAAAAATAGCATCTGATTCACAATTGAAAACAGTGTCAAATGCTTTATGTTCAATTTTCTTTGCAAAAGATTGTATTAATGAATAATTCTATAAATAATTTGGCTGCTTATCATTGTATTATTTGTATGTATTATTTCACCACATCTCACCTCAAAGTCTTGAGTTGACATCCTGGATCCTGTAGTACATCATCAAGCTCCTTCACTCCTGATTGTCCAGGATCATTTCCTGTGAGATCCAGCTCTATCAGGTGTGAAGGGTTTGATCTCAGAGCTGAAGCCAAAGCTTTATAACCTTCTTCTGTGATACTGCAGTCTGAAAGTCTACAGAAAAGAAATGTATTACCACTCAAAAGTAATACACGAAAAACAATTTACATGAAAAACCATAAAATGCACTTTATTTATTGTACTTTCCTTTATTCAGAGAATAAAAAAATCATTTAAATCTGACAGAAGCATGTCTTTTCCTTTTCTTTTGTTTACTACAGTAATATTTTAAATTTGAAAACTAATTTTTTAAAAATGTGATTATTAAAATGAAATAATGATTAATTGAACTCACCTGAGTTTCTCCAGCGTGCAGTTTGTATTTTCTAATCCGTTCTGGAGTTTCTTCACTCCTGAATCCTGCAGATTATTGTTGCTGATGTCAAGCTCTTTCAGACTGGAGTTTGATGTCAGGACTGTAGTGAGAGCTGAACAGCCTTCCTCTGTTAGACCACAATCACACAGCCTAAAATGATGAACAGAAGAGGGAGAATTTACAAACACAAAGTACTTGATGTCAACATTTAGTGATTACTGAAGATTAGTGCTTGTGAGTTCTGTAAGGTTCACCCAATTTAAGATACTTGAAATGTCCAATAAAATTTTTAGAAAAGTTCAACTAACATCAGTGTGTTGAGTTTACAGTGTTTATCCTGCAGTAGAGCAGCGATCTGATTCACTCGTGTGTCTCCTAGTTCACGTTTACTCAGATTCAGCTCTCTCTGGAGTAACGGATTTTTACCCAAAGTTTCTCTCACATACTGACAGGCTTCATCTGCAGCAGGACCCAAAAACCTGGAGACAGAGGAAGTAGATTACATGCCATTTCATTGGGTATTTTCATAATCTTGTGAAAGCGTCTTTAGTCTTTTCAAAATCTAATTTTATAAACAGGGGTGCACCTAAGTGGTGTGCATGTGCGACCAAAATAAAAAATGTGCTGGATAAATAAGTTCAGACCGGTGATTTGCATACCGACATGGTTGACACCTGTTAATGTTCAATCACCATTTTAGATCAACTGTAGTAGTGTATACAATTTGAACTGAACGCATAATAAATCTGCCCGTTTCAGAGCACAATGCCAAACTGTAATAATTCCCCAGTTGCGCATCAAAAAATTAATGTGACTTTGTGCGATATGACAAAATAACTGGACAAACCAGCGGACTGATCTCTTTGAATTGATGTTCTGGTCATTCTGAAATGCCTGAGCAAAGTCTGACATCAAAGTGGTTTGGTATAATTATCTTCCAGAACTGTCTTACTTGACTGCATTCCCAAACAGCAGGAATCCAACTCAGAAAGCAAGATAACAGGTTTATTGCGTTTTGACTGCACGCTCTGATGCGCAAGTAATTTATTATAAGTCTATGTGAAAATTATTATATACAGTAGCTTCTACTGTTTTTCTTAGTGAATATTTAGCGGCAGTTTACCAGGAAGTGACGGTTTTGTTCTCTACTCACTCGATGGAACGCTGCTTTATTCGTGAATGTTTCATGCGATATTCCAATTTTGATATTCCAAGTTTAATTCACAACTTTGATTGGAAACATAGCTACTAAGATGCTTCACTCAGCAGTGCTAAAACCAGCAGTGCATATATTTACTGCCAAAATAAAAGTTTGCTGAGTTTCATGTTTGAAAATGTTGAAAATTCATATAAATAAAAGAAAATTTGAAAATGTAAATATTAGCATTGTATTTCTTTAAGTGTACTACAAATTAATTGTATTTTATTTAATGCTCTTATTCTTAATTTTAACATATAATAGTATTATCACACTATTTATTTTTTTATTTTATTTAAAAAAAAAACACAATTAAATAAAGTGCAATAATGCTATTATTAATTGCTTATGTGCACTATGTGCCGTGTGAGCACCAAACTGTATCTCCAGGTGCTCTCATGAGAAACAGACTGAAAAACTTATGTGCACCCCTGTTTATAAATGGCTTTCTGACAGTTGAATTCTCTTTTGGCAAAAACTGTATTAAGACTATTGAGTGTTGTTTTAATAGCACTCACCTCAGTATCTTGAGTTGACAGTTCTGATCCTGTAGTAAATCATTGAGGTCCTTCACTCCTGATTGTCCAGGATCATTTCCTTTGAGATCCAGCTCTATCAGGTGTGAAGGGTTTGATCTCAGAGCTGAAGCCAGAGATTTATAACCTTCTTCTGTGATACTGCAGTCTGAAAGTCTAGAGAAAAATAAAAATTCATATTAAATTTTACTTTTTAGTTCAAAATAATTAATTACAGGACAATATTCTGATATATATTCTGCAATATCTGACAAAATCAAACTAGATCTGAAAACATTACCAGATATGAGTAATTGTTTGCAGCAATGATTAAAAATGTAACTGTAAAAGTTTACAGTATTTCACTACATTTGAAGGAGGAAGTATTTGTAAACCTGTTTGTAAACATTAAAAGGAATATAAAGGTCTACCCGCTAAATTAAAAGATTGACAGTTTAGCTCTTGCAAGTGAAGAAATCTAGAGATAAGAAATTTTACTACTGTACTGTGAAGCTCCATTTATATAATGTTTTTATTTTACAGAGCAAATGTATTACAATAGTAACATACTTCTGTCGTTATTACTATTACTATTATTATTAGATTTAAATGGTTTGGTTTACAAAAAACACCAGTGTGTAGGTAATATGACAACATACTATTAAATACTATCACAACTAAAAAGAAGATTGAGTCAACTTTAAAATCCAGATGCACGTCAATGTAAAGATATATTTAACTCTTTTCAATTTGGTAACTTAAAAAATTAAGAGCTCCAGTCCCTTTTCTCTCTGAATGTGTACCACATTAATGCATTAAAATACAAAAGTTTTATTTGGGTTGGGGGGGCTTGCAGTCTTTTCCACTTAACCATGGTTTCGTCTGTAACTAGTGGTCTATTTACCATTTCTATTTTTTATTTACCTGGAAGATAATTACCTATGCAGTTACAGGGTTTCCCCTTGCACTGCAGCGCACACCACTGGAAAGGGAGATAAATTCATGAAAACTGTTGTCAGCAGCCACTAATTTGTTGTTATTGATCTCCAATGGTCCAATTGACTTTCTAGGAACAGCCCACTATTGACACTTTTGTGTCATCAGTCCCGTAAACACCTTTTTATGGTGTCATGTGTGACCACACTTTTGTGTACCACGACACCTGGTAAGTGAAGGAGCTTGCACACCAACATTGTGACAAGACACCAGAGGCTGTTGGAGGTGGCCTGGATCCTGAGCTTGTCCCCACATGATGAGAAGTTTCAAGATGTCTTCCTGTGCAGCTGGTCCAAAAATTCAACCAGCTACTAATGGTAGCCGTCGCAAATTAAAAAAAAAAAAAAAAAGAGGTACCTAATGACATCACATCCTGTATGTATCATCAGCGACTATGTGATGCAAGATTCCTGTGCATCCTGTACTTGAATAGTTCCAAAACTGAAGTCATGCTTCTTGGCTCTCCCCATCAACTGCGTAATGCTGGTTCTTTAGTTTTGTCTTTTGATGGTGTTGCCTTGGAGTTACAAAGTAAAGTAAAAAATCTTGGAGTTATTTTTGATGCCAGCCTGTCGTTTGAGGCTTTTGTGCAGAACACTGTTAAGACCTTGTTCTTTCATCTCAGAAATATTGCATGTCTACGACCTATGCTGTCTTTTTCTGTTGCTGAATGGTTGATTAACTAATTTGTTTTCTCATGTATAGACTATTGTAATGCCCTTCTTGTTGGAGTTTTCAAATCCTGTATTAACAAACTTCAATATCTGCAAAATTCGGCAGCTAGAATTTTGTCTGGGGTTAGGGCTGTTCAAGTCAAGTCACCTTTATTTGTATAGCACTTTTTACAATGCAGATTGTGTCAAAGCAGCTTTATAGTGACAACGGGTATATAATTTTGGCTGCACAGCAGCTCTTAAAGAAAATGGTGTCACTGTCCAGCATAAGTAAATTCAGTATTGATTCATTCTGTTGTAAGAATCAATATTTATTAATTTAATTAATTGATCTATATCAGCACTGGAGTAAACAGTGATGTCATCATCCAGCTCAGCTCAGTTCGCATACAAGGGTGTCGAAGCACGCAGATCAAAACATTGTTGAATATCAAGTGTCCCCAACTAAGCAAGCCAAAGGCGACGGCGACAAGGAACACAAACTCCAACAGGTGACATCAGGTTCTGTTTTGGCATCATTGCATTGGCTACCTGTCACCGAGACGAACTCCGTGGTTCCCTCCTCTGACCATCGGAGGGAGCCCTCACCCGAATACTGACACACACACGCATACACTACATTTCCCAACAGCCCGTACCTTGGACCAATCATCATCACGCACAGCTGAAACCCATTACCTGGACTATTTAAGACTCACACTCACTCCACCTATTTGCGAAGTCTTGTATTGCCCCGGTGTACAATTCTGACCGTTATTATTCTGTCTGACTGTCTGCCTGTTGTTGATCCTGTTTGCCACCCGTTTACAATTCTCTGCCGCCTACCTCTGACCTGTGCTTTGTTCCCTGACTTGTGAGTGATATCTGCCAGCCTTGAACTACTGCCTGTATACTGACCACGATTCTGCCTGTCCCCTGTCATTCCTGTTTGCCCCTGTTTGACCTTGCCTGTTCGACCACGCTCTGCTCTAATAAAAGCATGCAAATGAATCCCAGCCTGAGTGACGATTCATTACACTACCAGTACGATTCCGTGTTGATTTTAATGTCCTTAAGTTAACATACAAGGCATTGCATGGTCTGGCTCTTCAGTATTTGACCAAGCTTCTTACTCCTTACACACATATTCACAACTTGCGATCCTCTCAGAGTGGTCTTTTAGCTGTTCCTAAAACATGGCTTCATTCTAAGGGTGACACGGCCTTCTTATCTTATGCCCCCAAGTTGTGGAATTTTCTCCCAGTTGACATCAGGGAATCAAATTCATTAGTCATTTTTAAATCTTGTCTTAAAACTTTTTATTTCAGGATTGCTTTTAACTGACTAATTTTGTTTTATTTTGTTGTTCATTTATTCAGTGTTATTTCATGTTTCTTTTTTGCGTGCTGCTCTAGACTCTGTGTTTTATTTATATCGTTGCGCTTGCTTGTGTTGTAAAGTGCTTTGAGAAAGCAACTTTTAAAGGCACTATAGTAAATAAATGTATTATTATTATTCAAGTTAAAGGGATAGTTCACCCAAAAATGAAAATTCTGTCATCATTCACTCACCCTCAAGTTGTTCCAAACCTGTATAAATTTCTTTGTTCTGCTGAACACAAAGGAACATATTTTGAAGGAAGTTTGTAACCAGGCCGCTTTGGGGCACCATTGACTTCTATTGTAGGAAAAAAAATACTATGGAAGTCAATGGTGCCCCAGAATTGTTCAGTTTCCCACATTCTTCACAATATATTCCTTTGTGTTAAACAGAACAAAGAAATTTATACAGGTTTGGAACAACCTGAGGGTTCATTTTTGGGTGAACTATCCCTTTAACTTAACTTTGCATGTTAAATAAGAAAATATAGTGTTCTTGTTATTTTTTTCATTCAAAAATACTTTAATAAGTAAGTAACAAACATTCTGATCCCAATTCTAGACCTACCAGATGCGCTTGATGCACAGCGAATGACATTATGGAGGATTCTGCTCTATACAACTCTATTTTGGCAAAAAAAGGAAAAAAAAAAAAAAAAAAAAAAACACATTGCAAAGCTGAAGATGAAGTAAAATTTCAACTAAGAGTATGACAATAACCCCAAACATAAATATAAATCAATAAAGAATGCCCAGTCAGAGACCAGACCTATATCAGATCAGTAACTTGTGGAATGGCTTGAGGAGACCTATAGACAGGAGATTCCTCTCCAATTTGATTAGCTCTAAATAAACTACCTGGAGCTAACCTATGATACACTAATCTGATCTATATGGTTTAAAAAGTCTAGTGAAGGGGAGATTCTCAGCTTTTCAGTGGTATCACATTTGTCTCAATTGGACATTCAGGGGCTCCTTAGTGAGCATGGTTACATCATCAAGTTCTGCAGCATTGATTCATCAAGGAAACACATGCATTTTGCTCCTCTGTGCCAAACAGCAACCATTGTTGATGCTTAGTTCCACCTCTGTGCCCAGACTGGTTCAAACTGTCATCAACTTAAACAATAAACATAGGTTTTGACCTATAAAACCACCAAATTAGCATGTTTCTTTGTAAATTTGAACAAGCGAAAAGTGAAAGTAATTGCGTGCATGAAAACAAACACAAAATAACAGATTTTCATAAGAGTACTCTTCTGAAAAAGCACAGCAAAACATGAAACTTTGGCATATCACAAACCAAAAACAAGGATAAAACAGAACATTCAAGTCAGACGGCTAAAATCCGGGTGGAATATGGCCATTTATTTCTAAATTATTAAAGTTTTGATGTAAATATGTTTATAACATAACTGTTATAAGTGCACCTCAGGAAACATTCTAAAAGAATTTTAAAAAGCAGATCATAACCCCTTTAAAGGAAAAAAAAAAGCTCAAACATGTGTGACCAGCATTTACCATGCTCTTTGATGTGCTCCTTTGTAACAAATCACTTGAAAGTTATCTGAAAGTTCAGATACTTTTTATTTATTTTTATTTACTCGACTATAACTGAGACATCGCTGCCCTACCATATTGCTATGAGTTGTGTTTGCTTTGGACTTAACTGACAGACTGGCATTCTGGCAACGTGATGATAAATAAGTTGATAAACATTACTTCAGTTGTTAAAGCTGCTTTCTTCCAATTTTATGTGTCACATCTCCAGTTGGTGCAAAATTCTGCAGCTAGACTGCTGATGGGGACTACAAAGAGCAATTGTATTTCTCCTGTTTTGGCTCATTTGCACTGGCTTCTCATTAAATATTGAGTTATATTCTTTGTTTTTAAGTCCCTGAATGGGTTAGCACCTCTGTATTTACCTGATCTTTCTCATCATCAGACCAACAGGCCTTCAATGTGGCCTTCAATCAGCCTACTGCTAGACTATGAGTCAGAGTAGCTGGTTTGGTATTGATTTAATTTCTGTGTATTTATTTGGCTTGTGTTGGGATAATTCTGTGTTTTGTGTTCTGATTTTATGTAACTGTTATATATAAGGGATAATCCATGGTCAGCTATGCGTTTTAAAGCACAAATCGAAGAGAATTCAAGTAGTTTTTTTTATTATCCCTTCAATCCCTTACAGCTATAAATCGTCAGATACAGCATACTGTCCACTTTAAATCAGACACAGAGATAAGTTAGTGCGGTAAGATTACATTTATTTATTTGGATTACAACATTTAGCCTATTGAAAGAGAGAGAGATGTGTGTGTGAATTACCTGCTGTGCAGCATCTCTCTCCAAGCACTAAAGCTGTGAGACTAATTACTTCAAAAGCAGTGATGTTATAAACTCTTTGCACAGTAATATAACGCAATGATTCAACAGTGAAGTTAATTTATTAAATTTTATTTAGTCACGAGGCAGCAGATTAAACCTGATCTGAACGTGTGAATTAAACATTTTATTGCACAACTTCTAGTCAATCAGATCTAAATGTTCAGACAGACCAATTGTATAATTAATTACAATTAAATTGATTTTAATAACTTTAATGTAGTTGAAATGTGCACCTAGCACTAAGAAATTACAAGTATTAGATCAACACAAAAAAAAATGATCAAACATACTTAATAGGTGGTGAAATGCACTCACTTGAGTATCTTCAGCTCACACACAGGATTCTTCAGTCCCTCACAGATCTCTTTGACTCCTGAGTCCAGCAGACGGCTCTTGTTCAGGTTCAGCTCTTTCAGGATGGTTTTGGAGGAGAGAACAGTAGCTAGAACTGAACAGCTTGTCTCTGTCTGCTCACAATTATTCAGCCTGAACACAAAAACAGCATTATTTATTATTTAGCACATATTCAATGCACATTAACAGCTTTTCATATCTGCACACACATGTGACTGACAGTCTTTTATAATACAGAACCAACAGAAGTTATAATGAATAAGATCACTCACTTGATTTTCTCCACTTTGCTATGAGAGTCCATCAAAAGAGCAGAGAGCTTCTCTCCATCCAGATCTCCTAATTTATCTTCACTCAGATCCAGTTCTGTCAGTAATAATGGACTTTTACACAGAACTTTAGTGAGATACTCACACGCTTCCTGTGCAGCAGGACTTTTCAAAAACCTACAGAACGTATAAAAGTATATTAGATAATTCTGTCAAAATGTATTTATTTTTTTGCACCTCCCATTCGTTCAAGCTAAGCAAACACATCATACACAATGCGAAAACAATGCAAAATCAATCAAATATATATATATATATATATATCAGTTAAAATCTATCAAAACTAATTGTAATTATAGCGAGGAAGTGAGGAACCTTGATTATTTCTAGCTGTAACTTCATTTAATTATTTCTAATGATTTTAGTCGGTCACTTAGTTGACAATTACCAGTTTATTCCAAAATGCATAAATAGATGCATTTGGGGAAAAAAAGAGTGGACTATGACAGGGCATCAACCTCATCAAGTGGACCTGCTTGTACTATAATGAATCAAAATACTGTTCTGGTTGCATGTGTCTTCCGAATGAGCAGTAATGTTTCTGATGCCGTTACAGTGC
Organism: Ctenopharyngodon idella; assembly: GCF_019924925.1. Taxonomy (NCBI): domain Eukaryota; kingdom Metazoa; phylum Chordata; class Actinopteri; order Cypriniformes; family Xenocyprididae; genus Ctenopharyngodon; species Ctenopharyngodon idella. The sequence continues at coordinate 36,194,526 of NC_067237.1, read as the reverse complement.
ATTTTTGTGAAACAGGATTTTTGGTGCTTGTGGCCTTTTAAAGACAAGGTACAACAATGTGACAAATGTAGTAACCAGTCTCCATCTTAGACAGATATCTATAAGGCTGGGTATCAAATCTGTTCAAGCAGAACATTTTAATTTGACTGCTTTACCATTGTTTTTCTAGTAGTTTTAGCTGTGGTATCGAAATTGGAATCGAGAATTGTGAAATTTCACTGGTATCTAAAATTTTGGTTTCAACCTTATTTACTACACTGCAAGGTTATGGGTAAAAAATAACTATTTTATTTATTTATTAATTTTTTTGTGGTGGGGCTAGTGAAAATTATTAATTGAATCAAATCAAGAATCAAATTAAGAATTTTCAATTTATACACACAACATTATTTAAAACATAATCTCATTATTTCACATAATTTTCATTGTGTATTGTGGAAGCTTATTTTCCAGAATGCTATAATTTATCTCAAATTTCAAATTAGAGAATTAGAAGATTATGTTATTCGATTACAAAAATTGTGTTAACTGATTTTCAAATTAGTTTGGGATAAGTCTAATCAGAAAGTCAAATGAATGCATTTTATGTATCCTGTAAATTCCTCTTCCTTTAATCGCAATTCCTCTCCAATTCCCAATCCCCTTCGTTTCTTATAGCAGATATCACATCTGTGGTTTATTTTTGAAATATATTATGACATTAATCACCTGATCTTTAATTTACAGTGTTCATCCTGTAGTAAATCATGGAGCTCCTTCACTCCTGATTGTCCAGGATCATTTCCTGTGAGATCCAGCTCTATCAGGTGTGAAGGGTTTGATTTCAGAGCTGAAGCCAGAGCTTTATAACCTTCTTCTGTGATACTGCAGTCTGACAGTCTAGAACAGAAAGAAAAATGTAAGACGATTCAGATGATTATTCAGTTAACAGAACAAAAACAGTGCATGTTCAACACTAAAAAACAAGCAAACTAATTTTAAAAATTTCATATTAAAATCATGAAATGTAACCAATATCTTCTTATTAAACTGAATGTCTCATTAACACAGATTTACATATTATTTCATACTTACAGTGCTTAGAACAATATCTAATAATACTGCTACTAATATTTTAGCCTCAATAATCAATTTTCAAGACAGTTAATCTGATAACAGGCATATCATATTGAAATGTGGATAAATAAAAGTACACACTTCAGTTTCATCAATCTGCATTGTGTATTTTCCAACAGAGGACAGATCTCCTCAGTTCCTGAGTTTCCTAGTTTATTTCCACTCAGATCGAGCTCTATCAGGTTTGATGGGTTTGAATTAAACGCTGAAGTCAGAGCAGCACAGCCTTCTGCTGTAATACTGTTATTATTCAGCCTGAAGAGAAAGAAAAAGGTAACACTCTTCAGTTAATCTTAAAACTTTCATTATGAGCAGCGACAATGTTATTTTTATAGATACTTTACTTGTAAAGTATTAGACCAGGTAAAATACTCACTTCAGTGTGTTGAGTGTACAGTGTTTATCCTTCAGTAGAGCAGCGATCCGATTCACTTGTGTATCTTCTAGTTCACATCCACTCAGATTCAGCTCTCTCAGGAGTAACGGGTTTTTAATGTGAAGATCTTCAGTCAGATATTTACAGGCTTTTTCGGCATCAGGACCCAAAAACCTAAAAATAAAGGAAGTACACTGACATTACCTGCCATATAATGAGTTTTCAAGTTTTTCAAAGAGCCTTTACGGGATTTTTCCTGCATAGAGAATTACGAGGCCATCGCCTCCGTCAAATTTCGTGCCACCTCTGGCTGTGGCTGTCGACAAAATTCTGACAGGCAGTCACATGCTCAAATATCCCTTTGACACAGGCTCATGTGTGGTTCCCGGCTGGTGTCCATTCTTGAACCGTTCCTTGGCATGCATTTCCACTGCAGAAAAGGTGGTTCTGTGCCGGAAAGATCAGTTCAGCTCTGGCCTTAAAATTTTCTGGTCTCAAAAGCAGCGGAGGCTCAGGACATTCGGTGAGAGCTCGCAATAGTGATCTGCGGATTGCAGCTATACCCGCGGTTCGGTCAGGACAAGTAATAAAACATATGTCAGTTAATTACAGGTGGGTAAGGGGTGGATGAGAGATAAATACTTAATGTGTTGATTTTAATAAAGAAACGGAACTCGCATTTCATGGCAAAACACAACAAACATGCGTCACACTTTTACTTTCATTTTAACAACGTATCTCTCTTCAGGGAAAACCGATCATAAGTTAAAACATAGGTCTAGAGCACCTCCTAGTGGCCATTTTATAAAACACAAAGGAACCTACCCTATGAGATATTGCTTAATAACTTAAAAAATATGCAAAAGCTTAACAGAAATTATTCTGATGAGTGTTTAATAACACAAGGTAATACTAATAATGTTTTTAAAGCTTTTCATCATGCACTAACTTGCTGATTAGCTACCCAGTTGCAGGGTTTAAGCAGCAATAGAGGCAAAACAGATCCCAGAGAAATTATTAATTTGATTAATTATTTGTATTAATTGTTTGGCCTTCTAAAATACCAATGTAAATGCAGTGTAGACTGAGATATTATACAAAATAGAGGGTTGAGTCCCTTTAAAGGTCATGGACAGGTCAATGCACAGACTTTTCTTCACTTAAATTACACACTGAACATTGGTTAGGGTTCTTAATTTTAAACTTTAAGGCCTGATTTCATAGACAGAGCTTAGCTTAAGCTAGAAATAGGCCATAGACAAATTAGGATATTTAAGCAGCTTTTATAAAAAAAAAAAATGCCTTAGAAAAAACATTACTGGTGTGCATCTTGAGACAAAATAATGGCACTGACATATTTTTAGATCCAAGATATTTTCATTTGAGACAGCTCAAACATACATTTTAGTGCACCAGATTAATGAATTTATATTTTGATGAATTAATTTTGAACTTGTAACCCGAAGGTTGCAGGTTCGAGTCTAAGTACTGGTATGACTTTCACAGACAAGGCCTTGAGCAAAGCACCTAACCTGTTACTTCCCTGGCACCACAGCTTGCAGTGTGTGTTCCCTAATCATTTGGATGGGTTAAATGCACAGCACAAATTCTGAGTATGGGTCACTTCACTTTATTATCTTATTATTGATATATCTAAAATACATGCATGTAAAATGTGTTTCTTTTTCAGCCAGTTGAAAATGCGGTACCCTTGTGTGTGTGCACAGCAGGATTTTACCACCTTCACCTCATTTTAAGACAGGAAAAACCCTGCATTAGTTATTTTTAAAGTGACGGATTAATAATATTTCATAACTAACTTAAAACTACTGCACTTTAATTAAAAAAAAAAAAAAAAAAAAAAAAAAAAACTCACTTCATCTTGAGTTGACAGTCTGGATCCTGTAGTAAATCATTGAGCTCCTTCACTCCTGATTGTCCAGGATCATTTCCTGTGAGATCCAGCTCTATCAGGTGTGATAGAGGGTTTGATTTCAGAGCTGAAGCCAGAACTTTATAACCTTCTTCTGTGATGCCACAGTTTGAAAGTCTACAACAGGGATGAAAATGTAACATTCAGCTTATTAATCAGTTATTCTCAAAATTACCTGAACAATTTTAAGCCCTAAAGCAGAGATGCCCAAATTATGGCCCGCCATTAGGTGAAAAATACAGCCTATAAAAAACCTGCCATTGAAGTGCCGGTAATCGGTGATGCTATTTATTGCGGCAATTAATATGTACAATATTTTTACTGTGGGCACTTAAAATACTGTGAATAATTCTAGATAATATACTGGCATAGCTGTTTTCATTTGTCTGAACTTACAGTAGCTTAATTTCGATCAAAAAGTCGAGATGCAGTGCACTCTAATGCAACCCTTATGGGCTGTTTACCACGCACATTGAGAGCGAAACAAAACCTACAAAGGGAAGTATGTCTGAAGGAAGACCCCTTAGGGGTGAAAAAAAATCTCTCTATCTGTATTATTATTACACAGACCTTCTCTATTTTTACATGCGCTGCCACAACGAGCGCGAAGCATGCGAGATTGAGGAAACAAATGCACAAATTAATAAAAAAAAATCACACTGCCAAGTTTGAATTTCAGCATTACTTATTAAACATTATTATGCATAAATGCATGCTTCAGTTTTTAAGAAAGTTCTTTTTTGTTGTTGTTTTCATCCTCATATTATGCATACGTGGGAACATTTGTAGAATATACACTGTGCTACAGAGCTGCACAATAAAATGTTAAAAGCCCACACAATCTTATTCCTAAATTACAATTCTTCTGTGACTATTAACCTTTGACAAAAATCACACCGGACATTAAGATCTGCATTCTGATCCAGAAATAGTAGTTGTCATATATAGGATACAGCTCCAAAACAGCCTTTTCACCAAACAGTATTATTATTTCTTTCTTACAATCATTCAGATTATCACAGAATTAATTGGATTATGGTTTATAGTTTGGATATAAACACAGATGTCTATAATAGCAATCAAAATAGAGCAAATAACCTTGACGTAGCGCATCACCTCAAATAAAGATTGTATCATTACACCATTATGCCACTAGGTGGCGACAAACAAATGATAAAAAAAAAAAAAAATTGTAATTGTCACTGAATCATTCATTCAAAAGATTCTTTGAAAAACATTGATTCATCCAGTAATAAAACTAGTGTAGTATTTACTTCAGTATCAAATTTTAGAGAGTCATGTAATAAATGCCATTAAGTTATTTAATTATCATGCTTAATTTAAGGATGGTTATTCCCTTAATAATTGACTTAATTTATATTTTAACCAGTAAATGTTCTGTCATGTTCTGTCTGAAATACAAATCTACTTTGCATTTTTTAAATTATTTGTGAATTAATTTAAATGTTCACTTAGTTTCTTATTTGTTCAAGTTCATTTATTTAAACATTTATTTGTTTAAATATTCACTTAGTTTCTTTTACTTCTTTTTTTAAATGTCAGTTGGTGTTTAAAAGTAACTAAAACATTATTAAAAGCAGCAATAAAGATTCACTGTACTGAAAAACTGAGATAGTTAAATGAGTAAATTATGACAGTTAACCACTTTAAATTTAATATAAAATTTTGATAAAATGCAACTTTTACTTTCAGCCCACAGACCGTGATCAAGTTTGATTTTTGGCCCTCCGTTGTAAAAGGTTTGGGCACCTCTGCCCTAAAGGAAATGGTTTGTAAATTATATTTTCTTTCTTGTACAAATTAGAAAATAGAAAAAAATAGGATATAGAGGCAAACAAAAGGCCCAGAGACCTTTAATATGTTAGAAATCATCTCACCTGATTTTCTCCAGTTTACAGTTATTTTTCAGTCCATCACAAAGCAGCTTCACTCCTGAATCCTGCAGATTATTATTGTTCAGTTCAAGATCCTTCAGAGAGCTGGAGTCTGAACTGAGAACTGAAGCAAGAGCTGAACAGCTTTCCTTTGTTAGATCACACTTACTGAGCCTAAATGAAATATTACAAAACATGATGAAGATACACAACTGTACCATTAAAGTAGAGAAGAGATCAGCATACTACAATCTGAAAAGATTATTTGATCCTTTTACTTTCCAGCTATTAGTAATACTCCTGTCCTCCTAAAAGTCTATAAAAATGTAATCTCTTACAGTTGCTGTTAAAGGTGACCTATTATGCCCCTTTTTACAAGGTTTAATACAAGTCTCAGGTGTCCCCAGAATGTGTCTGTGAAATTTCAGGTTAAAAAACCCTGTGGATTTTATATTATACCATGTTTTAACTGTCTATTTTTGGGTGGGAGAAAAAAATGCACTGATATGGAGTGTGTGTTTAAATGCAAATGACTCATGCTCCCCGCCCCCTTGCTGGGAGAGGGCTCACAATACACTCAGGCATAAACAATACAGGAGAAGCTCACTCAGTATATATAACTCTCAAAATAGATTATTACAAACTGTTTGAGATGCAACATATCAGATCACGTAGGTATGGCATATATTTCGTTGATGTTTGCTGAACATTCGATTCTGAATGAGCTTGATAGCGTGCTGCACTGCTAACATGGCTAAATTTACACACTGTTGGAGACTCAAAAGTAATGAAGATGTGTTTATGAATTATAATTAATTATAAATTACAGTTCTGTGGTGGAAATCAAGTTTTTAATGTTGTTTATATGTCTATGTGGTGTTTTTAATATGATTTAAGACAAACCATGTGCAAATTCATAAGTCAACACCATTGCTGAGTATTTTCTCTTTAAAACTGTAGTGATCTAAAGACAGTTTAAAAAACGCGGTATGAAATTGCTGGTGTTTGTGATGTCACAAACTACCCTGTAACCAATTACGTCAACGTGCTGGTGGGCTTTAGCATTTCATTAATCATGACCGCTCTGAAGCAAGGGAGTATCAAGAGAATATATATTGAAATATTTTTTACTGTTGATATGAAAAATCGGGTAGATTTAGCCTGGGACGTGCAAAGACATTTTGGGGGGCAGGGGCTCAAGTGGAAAAAAGGGCACTTCTCATATTATTTATTTTAAAAAATAATAAACAAAACGTTAGATATATTAACACAACTCTGACATCCTTACCAAATTATTTTAATTCCCTCACACTCATGCAATTGTTTCATACTCCACAAATTTCTACAAAATAATCAGTTCACACAGAGACCGTTGTCTTCTTTAAGGCCCTGATATACTTCAAGCAAAGTTCTTTTTAGTTCTTCGTTTAGGGGTAAAACGAAGTTTGAAATGCATGAGCTGCGATATACTGTAATCAAACATCTGACACCGCCCACACTGCTGAGAGCGACAGTTAGAATATGTAAATACGTGCTGTACACTTTCTTCTCAGTAACAAAATAAACACTACAAAAATGAGAAAACAGCAAGCATTTTTTTTTATAGAAAGCATAAGAAAAGCGTCTGATCATAACATGGGTATGTTAGCACGAGCTCTGCAAATTAGAACTCCAGTCACGTCACGTTTATTTATATAGCATATAGAATAAATGTTTATTCAATAGATTGCTTAAAAGCAAGCAGCTTTACAGTATGAAACACGAAAAACAGTGTCAGTGCCTCATTTCATCAGAAGCACAACTTCATTTTGTACTATAAAGCGGCTATCCTGTGTGTTCATGTTTTCACCCACGAAGATCTTACCTCAACGAACTCTACAGATCAAATGAGTCAGAGAAGACTTCCACGCGAATGGAGGCGGAGCCTCAGTGCACACCTCCTATTACGTTACCGTCACGGACCAATGGTGGCATGAAGGTGTTTTGCAGCTGAAGCGAACTTTTCCTGAAAGTTCACTTTGGCAAGCCGTTTCGAACTTCCAAAAAGAACACAAAATGAACTTCGTTTTGGCCTGATTTTGTTCGAAATGATGTCACATCAGTTTGTTCTTCGATTTCATTTGAAGTATATCAGGGCCTATAGTATTCACTAGGTTTATCACAAGAGAAGGCAACAGCAAAGGAATCAATGCCACAATGTGCATGTTTTCTACACTACTATTTTCAAGTAGCTATATATTTAGAATAAATGACTGCACCAAGGAGAGGGACATAGCTTCAAAAATAATTTGTTTATTTTGCACAAATCAATGAATCGTTTTAATTCTTTTGGTGTTATTGGAATACTTCTTTCATGTAGTGGGCAATTTTAAGATTTTGGTCTATTTTTGCTTCCATGTCTTCTTTTACTCTAATGGAAAGAAAACTTCCAAAATACACATTTAGATGGTGTTTGTTTTACTACTACCCTCAGTCTGTTTGCATCTGTAGATTTCTTCTAAACCAAAACAAGCTAATCTGCATATTTAAACACATCAAGAGTGTTTTTCCCCTGAAATGTTATAAGTACATAATATATATTATAACAAATGCCTGCAGAGGGCGCTAAAAGCCTGGTGATTGTTGTTGTTACACAGCACGATCAAATCCTTGTTTTTGGCCAACCAGCATAATTCAAAATATAATATTAGTTAAAAAATAATAATAATAATAATAATAATAATAATAATAATAATAATAATAATAATAATGATATTCGGCCACTTCTTTATGATTGAAATACTACAGCCACTGTAATTTCTTCAACAAGAATATGTGGACATCAAACATGCACACTCAGAGCGAGGGTTTAAACTTGTATTGATGTATTCTCCTGTGTAAGTGTAGATTTAAGAATGATAGCATTATGCACTGTTGTATTATGATTTTAAATGGTTTTAATAAATCGTGCATCCTTAGAAAACTGTCTAATAATGCGGTTCATGGTTTTGTGTCCATGGAATGATCTTCTTCCGGTATTAACAGCCCTATAGATATCTGATATATAGTATTTTTTTATATTAGCGGGGCTAATTAGCATATTGATATAGCATATGATTTTTTAATAACATAGATTATTATAGCATATTTTTCTAAATGTGTTCAAAAGTACTTCTTGAAAGTGTAAAGATACAAATTATAGCAAATATTAAAATCTTTATAATGATGTGAAATAATAAAAGAACACTTTTTCATTTATAGTTTGCCTTAAATTTCATGAATCATATCGCATCGTGAGTTGAGTGAATCGTTACATCTCTAGTAAGCATACAGCAAAGTATGATGTCAGGACTCTGGGCTGATCAGCCCGGTTCTATCTTTTTTGTTGGTGTTGTGGCTGACGTGTTTCTAGCCCATGGCTTCTGTTTTTCTTTTCCATGTGCATGTCTTGATAATAATATCATGTCTTTCGTTTCCTCTTTAGCAGTTAATTTGCCTCACCTATCGTCTCTCATCATTACCCTCTTCGTTTGCTACCCTATTGTGTGTTCTGGTCTATGCCAGATTGTTGTTTGCCTCTAAGTTTACAACGTCCAGTTAGTGTTTTATTGGGTGTCTAGTCTTGTTTTTTTTTTTTTTTTTTTTTTTTTGGCTCCAGTATTATCTGCCTGTCCTGCATTTTCTTTTTGTCTACCCCAGCCTAGTCTCAGCCTCAGAAGTCACGCCCATGGACCGTTGGCTGAACAACTGATGCATATGTCAACTGTTAACTGGAAACACTTCAGGATTTTTTAAGTCGTCATCTGGTTGGTTGAATTCTACAGGATGTCCGGGAGACATATCGCATTCTTTAATGGTCCACCTGGAAACAAGTGCAGAGACTCCAAACCCCCTCATGGAAGAAGAACGCAGTCGTTTGAACAACTGTGACAATGAGCTCTTATCATGATCAACTAAACGCTGGATTTTCAAAAGTATGTTAAGTTTGCGGTTGCATTGTTGCAGTAAACTTGCTTTAGATGCACACCAGTCTGTTATTGTAGGGACATCGACTTTACATTTTCACGCCCCTAAACATGACGTGCAACAAAACGAACTGTGATTGGTTGCGTTACATATCAGTCAAACTTCCTTTTGGGCGGTCCTTGGCCAATAAAAGCTGCGATAGAGTCAAGACCTTCTGCCGTCAGACTGAAGGTCTGGCTGCGTAAGATTAACCCCTGCCTGGCTTAGTCTGCCTGATCTGGCCTGCCTGGGATAGACAAATGAGGCCTCAAGGCTTTCCATTGATTGTTCTGGGAAAAGATTCAAAGCTTTGAGAGTGTCGAAAACAGCGCCAAGTGGTGTTTAGTAAAAAAATTAAGCAGCTAAAAGCCTGTGAAAGAAGCTTCATTGGTAAAAGCAGCCACCACACATTCCATAGATAGTTTCACTCTACGTACACAAATAAAAGCACAGTACGTGTGTCTTGAATTTCTCATTTACCCATTAAACTGTGGAATAAAAATAAAAGACACCTTGACCTTGATTGCACTGAATGTTCATAGGATGAACAGATTTGTCGACTCAGATATTACCTTCGCTATACCAGTTAATTCTTAAAGCTCATACAAATATTTATAATTAACCACAATTAATTAACATTTCTTTTTGTCCTAATTGTTACATCACACAACTTACCAAAGTGCCTCCAATTTACACTTTACACTCTCCAGTCCAGTGCAAAGCAGCTGCACTCCTGAATCCTGCAGATTATTATTGTTCATGTTCAACTCTTTCAGATTGGTATCTGATCCAAGAACTGTAGCCAGAGCTGAACAGCTTTTGTCTGTTAAGTTACAGTCATTTAGCCTACAAAGGAATTACAGATTACAGATTTTTCTACATAAAATTTGTAATACTGGAACATTTGACTTTATTTCCACTGTATTCATTAAAGAAAAAAAATATAAATAAACTACTGATATGAATGAACTATATAGGTGTTATACATTCATATATTGTATGCAATTAAGAATCAATGCAGATGAAAGCAAAAAGTAAGACTTACAGAGCTTTTTTGGAGGTTTTGATGACCGCTGATAGTCTAATGAGACACTCGTCTGATTTCTTAAATTTCTGAAGCTCAAAGTCCTCCAGCTCCTTCTCTGATGTCAACAACACAAAGGCCACAGCAGACCACTGGGCAGGTGAAAGGTCAGCAGATGAGAGACTTCCTTCTCTAAGTTGTGTTTGAATGTCTTTAACCAGAGTTTGGTCATTCAGTTCATTCAGACAGTAGAACAGATTGATGGACCTCTCTGGAGATAAATTTTCTCCTAACTTTTGCTTGATATACTGAACTATGTCCTTGTTGCTCTGATCATTGCGGTCTTGCTGGGTCAACAGTCCTCGTAAGAGTGGACGATTAGACTCAAGTGATAGACCAAGAAGGAATCGAAGGAAAAGATCCAGATGTCCAATGTCACTCGCGAGTGCCTTATTCACTGCAGTTTTCAGCAAATCAATCATGGCTTCATTTTTGTTTCGTTGTTCTGTAGACTCTTGACCAAACACATTTTTCTGGTCGATGTCTAGAAACAGATGTGCATAAAGGGCTGCAATAAACTCTTGAATGCTCATGTGAACAAAGCAGTACATGGTACCAAGAATGATCCCTGTTTCCTCCTTAAAGATCTGGGTACACATGCCTGAATACTCTGATGCTTTAGAGGCATCAATACCACAGGCTTCTAGGTCTTTGTCATAGAAGATCAGGTTGTTTTTTTCCAGCTGATGAAATGCCAGTTTCCCCAGTGAACTGATGGCTTCTTTATCCCAGGAAACATCTGGTGCATATTCTCCATCATACTTTCTTCTGTTCTGCTGGATCTGAAAGCGGAGAAAGTGTGTGTACATTTGTGTCAGAGTCTTGGGAATGTCTTCAGTATTTGATTCCTGCAGTGTTTCAGAGGCTTTCTCAGTCTGATTTTTTGGATTATTACTTATTTTATCCTCCAAAATGTTTTGGAGAACAGTGGCTGAAATCCAGCAGAAGACTGGGATGTGGCACATGATAAAGAGACTCTTTGATTTTTTAATGTGATCAATGATTGTGCTGGCCATTTTTTTATCCATGAATCTTTTTCTGAAGTACTCCTCCTTTTGTGCATCATTGAACCCTCTGACCTCTGTCACGCGGTCTATACAGTCAGGAGGAATCTTACTAGCAGCTGCTGGTCTGGTGGTGATCCAGATGAGAGCAGAAGGAAGCAGATTTCCCTTGATGAGGTTCGTTAGGAGAACATCCAGAGAGGCTGGTGATGATACGTCACGCCATGTCTCATTGTCCTTGAAGTTTAAAGGAAGGCGACATTCATCCAATCCATCAAGAATGAACAGGACTTTGAATTTATCATTTCTTGTAAGGTTCAATCCTTTTACCTCTGGGAAAAACTGACTTACAAGGTTCATCAAACTTTGTTTTTCTTTCTCCTTTAAGTTCATCTCTCTGAATGGAAGAGGAAATATGAAGCTGATATCTTTATTTTCTTTTTCTTCAGCCCAATCCAGAATAAACTTTTGCACAGAGATGGATTTACCAATGCCAGCAACTCCTTTAGTCAATACAGTTCTGATCTCCTTGCCTTGTTCAGGTGATTCAAACAAATTTGTGCATTCAATCTCTTTCTCTTGTGATTCAGCACGCCTGGAAATCTCAATTTGTCTTACTTCATGTTGAGTATTGACCTGCTCACTGCCACCCTGAGTGATATAGAGATCTGTGTAGATGCTATTCAGAAGTGTGGAGTCACCTTGCTTTGCAATTCCTTCAAACACACATTGATACTTCTTCTTCAGGTTCGATTTAAGTTGTCGTTGATGAATGAAGACAAGCTCATCTACACACACAAACAGAAAAAAAAAGATACTTGATCCTCTCTCCTGACTTTAAGTGACAACATGACAGATGATCATGAGCCTCTTACCTTTTAGAGTATCTGCAAGTTCATGTTGCTTCATAATTTTTAGGAAGTGGAGAGTGATATCAAGAGCTGCTTCTTTGATACTACACATGTCCTCTATAAAGTCCTGCACAAAGTATTGGGTGTTCTCTTTTTTTAGTATTTTCTTAAACCTTTCCAGCTCATTCTTTAGGAATACAATTATTTTGTTCTCAAGGTCCTAAAAGCATAAAAACAAAGACGGGTACAACAACGTGTAACCAAATCCACATCCATATATGAAACATTTGGTTAAACAGTTTACAGACAAGCAGAAGTAAAAGCATTAATGAAGCTGTGATAATGTGAAACAACAAACAGCAATGGTATAAAATAAAAAATGAAAACACCAGTTCCAACGACCAACAACCAGCTTGAGCAAACTATTTATGCAATAATTTTAAGTAAACTTATTGAAAATACCTAGTTAAATGTCAAACAAGCGTTTGCCTATATGCAATTTAACAGGCGCATTGCTGCTGGATTATGCTGTTTACTTCTTGGACAAAGTCAGTAAATGTAACATACATAACAGAATTAAGGTGTCAATATGACTGTGACCCAAATCATACATAAATCACTCGGGTGTGACGAGATCTTGTGCCACAAGATCTCATGAGATTAAAATGTTATTTTTGGTTTCTTGAAAGATTTCTTGTCGAGGCGAAAAGCTGTCTCGTGATATTGCCATGATGGGAGAGTGAGGGTGAAATTAGGATAGAATATGCCACCACTAAGTTTACATTACGCCTCCACTATAGTTTTGCTTTTTATAGAAATAAAACCCATTTAACGAGCTGCAGACTTATTTCAGTCATCACTGATCAGATTACTGAAAGACCATGGCGGAGGATTCATTGCACAACAGAGCCTAGTGTATGACAAATGTCTTGTATTGTAGAATGTGCGCTCAGCACCGCCACTCCCTATTCACAGAGTATGCGCAATCACGATCTCGAAAGCGAAACTAAAACAGGAACACGCATTCAAATGCGATTTCAATACCCCATATTTTGAAAGCAGCTCCCTGATGCATGCAAATATTTCCCAATATGAAAGCTATCTTATGCTGGGCTGTGCAGCTATAACCATCTCTTGGCTCTGCATCATGCTTGAAGAAAAATTTGGTCTCTATTTGCACTTTGAATATTGAGAGATACTTTGATTATTGTTGCACTTATTGTTTGCACTTAACAAGACTAAGAGAAAATGGTTATTTATTATTATTTATACTGTTTTTAGTTCTATGTTTAATTTGTGGAAAGGAGTTGAGTTAGGAGGTCAAAAGATCTAGAAGCTCATAAATCTTGTACAGTTCTAAGGTCTGAAGAGACTCATATGAAATCAGACTGGAGGGAAGTCAGTCAGTTGAGTTTGTGGCAAAACCTTTTACAGTGCTTGAGTATTGTTGTCTTTTGCTGCATGTAATAACTCATACTCAAAAAGTAGAACTGAAATGACATTCATTACAATATGATTAGTTAAAACAATTCAAATGCACCTGCAGACTATAGCCGCTTTTCCACTGTTGGGCCGAACGGTTCTTAGAATGGTAAGGAACGGTTCCAGTTGTATTTCCACTTGAGCCTGGTATGGCACGGCGCGATTACAAACCATTCTCAGCCCGGAATTCTCGTCACGGTTGTCTGCTGAATCGTGCTGGTAGAATCCGTAAAGTGACATCGCCACTCATGATTGGTCACTTGTCTGTTGCCTGGCTACCAGTTTCTCTGTAGCTAGCTGTGCTCTATTTGAGCGATGTAAACACAAATTAATAATAAAATTAAAAGAAATATCTGACTATCCTCCATAACGCGGTCTTTATTTACATTTCATATCATCAGTAAACCGTTGTGTTACCAAGGCAATGACTGACGCTTTTGTATTACATTCCAAAGAGCGGCCGTTATCAGCCCCACAGTGAAAAATGATATTGTAACCATACCAGCTGGCCCGCATCGGAACGGTTACGCAATGAGAACAGTTCGGCCCGACAGTGGAACAACGGCTTATTATTTAAGTTATGAAAGGTGAAAGGCGATCAAATTGGAACCCTTTGAAGCGTACAACAACACCGGTAAGATCAGAACATTCACTTCTAAATTCAAATGCTTTCACACTTTGGCTGGTGCCGAGCCAGAGATAGACACACTCAGTGCTTTTCATATTACAACTATTCAGTGTTTTCAACGTCATAAAGATTATTTTAAGTTTCAGACATTTAAATAGACATTAAATAGGCTACTAGCCAAAAATACATTTTGTTAAATACACTTTTTTGTTAAAAACACTGATGTTTATGGAAAGCAATAACAAAAGGATAATCCTTTCTTCAACTAAAATCTGACAATGTGTTTTATATCAGATACACATTGTGCAGTTAACTATAAAGTTTACTCTGTTCTTTTCCAAACTCACCTTTCCAAACTTACTTTTACGTATTTTGGGAGAAATTGGTGAATTTAGGCTTTAATCCGACAGGTCCGATTCTCTAAAATGTGGCAGCACCCATCACATATTATAGAACAATTGACATGTTTTAAACTGCAAAACACATTCAAATATTTGACAATAGGCACCGATTTATGTTTCTGCCGGTTTGTGCCTACACTCCATAACCGAGCGCGCACACCTAATACCTGAGCCAGAGTAGAGCCATGAGGACACTATATTTGAGAGCGTGCAAGTTTTGTGGAGACATCTGTGCTGCAAATTACATTGATGCGCTCTCGCGTTAATGTATTACATTGGTGCGCACTCGACATGCGACATTTAAAAAAAAATGCCATAGTAACTGCCTCAAGTGAACTATAAAAATGAATGGAGAATATCTCATATTTTTCCGTGGGTGCTCAGCGCCTATAGCTCATGATAGTCTATAGTTAACAAGTTTGTGAATATTTTGAATAAAAAAAGAAAAACTAAATAAAATTGATGCATCTGTCATGCTATTGTGCCTGTGTGATGCATCATCACATATTGTGAATTAATTTAATAAACTTTGTAGCTTAGCTTTCTTGGTAGCCTTCAGTAAATTAACTTCTCTAAGAAAATTATTCATAAAACATCAGTTGACCATGTTTACTTTCAGTTTCATATTTCCATACTGATAAAAAAAAAAAAAAAAAAAAAAACCCAAGATATAATTCTCCCAAAAATGAAAATTCAGTCATCATTTACTTAACCTCATGGTCCAAAAGTTTATGTAATAGATTCTATGTTGAATCATTTTTTTTTTTCTTTTTGTTTTCTGAATCTTCTTGTATTTGATGCTTTATACAATAATGACTTCAAATTTGGGATAATTTTCCAGCCAAATTTCATGTACGATAAATTTGCGAATAATCAGATTAATTAATGGCCACATCATGTAATTAATGGGATTAAAATACTAATAAATACAAAACAATATTTTTTCCATACCTGAAAGACCCAGATGAGATTTTCTCTGAACTTTTTGAAGCGGTAACTCTGAAAGTCTGTTTTTTTCTCATACTGAATCCTGTTAGCATAAAAAAAAAAAAAAAATGTGGACATTGTTTATAATATATCTAATAAAATACAGCATGTGCAATATTAGACAAAACTAGAACTGAAAACAGCTTCTTTTTTTGCAAACAGATCCATGATATGTTGATAAGAAACTTCAAATGTATACAAGATCATTCTTAAGATCAGTATTTCCAGTTTTTTTTTTTTTTTTTCTTTCTGGGGTGTTTTTTTTTTCATGAAGGTATACATAAGCATCCTTAGTGATTCATCACTGTAAAAACTGACTTAAGACATCAATGCCACAGTCCAATAGCCAAAGAGAATATTATCAGGGGTGCACATAAGTTTTTTGGTCTGGTTCTCAAGGGAGTACCTGGAGATGTTGCTTGGTACTCACACTTTACACGACACACTTATCCTAAAAGCTGTCCTCATCACTTTCCTCCTGAATCGACAGCTCTCGAACATGATACATGATAGATGATAATAATGATTTTTTTTTTTTTTTTTTAAACATTAATGACACAGACAACAGCAAAGGCTGCTGTCACTTTAAGAAGGAAAGCACAGTCCGAATAACTGACACACATCTGGCACACTGTTCACTTATGACATAACTGAGAGAATACTTGCCGAGACAGGTATTTTGACATAATTTTGTGTGTGTGTGTCCGTTCAAGCGCAAGTAAACGTAAAAAAGAGGAATTAATTAGGTGTTCGAGCCCTGTCTGACTGTCTCTCTCTCTCTCTCTCTCTCTCTCTGCGTGCGCGCGTTTCGGGGGTATAAGGCTGTGCGCACAGATAACAGCTCGCAAGTCCCCGTTTTCGCCTCCTTATCCGCTTTTTAAATCGTTTGCATGCGTCAACTGGCGAGACAAAACACGTCCAAATGACAAACTTTCACTCTATGAATTTAGCAGTTAATACGCGAATCACATGCGTGCCAAACCGTTGGACCTTATCCGTACGGATCACAGATTAACTGCGATCCGTTGTACACCTAATAATTAAAGAACACACTTATCATCACGATTACTATCTTACCAGAGATGGAGAAAAATCCTACTCCAGTAAGTAAACATGTCCCTGTGAACCGGTCCTCAAAAATGTTGGTACTCAAAAGTGCTTCCCGTAATGTTTTCTGGTGCATCGTTTATAGCACACCTGCGTACCACTTATGTGCACCCCTGAATATCATCACACAACTCACGACAAAACAAACATTGTCTTTTTAAAGGGATAGTTTTAAAGGGAGAATTCTGTCATAATTTACTCATCCTCAAGTTCTCAATCTGTATGAATTTCTTTGATGTCCTCAACACAAAAGAAGATATTTTGAAGAATGTTCGTAACCAAAAAGTTTGTGGTCCACACTGACTCCCATAGTATTTTTCCCCTACTATGGAAGTCAGTGGGGCTCAACAACTGTTTAGTTATCAACATTCTTCAAAATATCTTATTTTTTGTTCAGCAACTTGAGAGTGAGTGATGACAGAATTTTCATTTTTGGGTGAACTATCCCTTTATGTATTTTAACACATACTTCAACGTGCTGAATTTGCTTTAAAAGGCACAATGTACAACATTTCAAAATCCAGGTTATACGTCACTGGCAAAAAAATAAATAATAATACTTATTATTATTATTATTATTAACTCTAGCATGGTGGATTATTTATGTTGTAAATTAAACTAAAATGTGAACTGTGTTATTTAAAAGTTGTGTTTGTGTCCTCACCTATTGAGAAGAAAAGATGCCAGTTCCACATCACTGTTTATTCCCTTTTGAACCTTTAGACTTTCCCACCGTACAATTTCTGCACCAATATTCACTGTGGTATTTTGTCCTTTGTTACTAAATCACACAAAACAACAAATCACATATGTCTTTATAATTTAGACAAACAATCATCAAACCAGCAGGTTACCTCTATCCAAAATTGATCATTTCAGAAAAAGGTTTTAAATGTAAATAAAGTTTCATGATAGTCCCTGAGATACTTTCTAACACAGTAAATATGTGACCAACAAGAAACACAAGAAATACCTTTTGGTAGATGTTGTTTTCTCATTGAAGCTTGGTAGTGCGCCATCTTTTGGACTGTTACTCCTCATAGACACTGAGCTGGACTCAACTGAGCCTGATCTTTCCCTAAAACACAAAGAGCAAAGAGAATCAATTTATTGCAGGAAGTCCCACTCTGTCTGATATCTACATCTGCTGTACAGTTCTGTTAGCTTAAATAGCTACTGTTTTTTAGGTTTTTAAGTTTCGATAATAAACTTCAGAGTCATTTTCACTATATGAATCAGAATCAGAATGAGCTTTTATTCGCCAATGTGTCCAAACACACATTTGTGCATTATGTACTGTATATATACAGAACCATATAAAAATGTTATTAAATACATTTACATAATCTAATTATTGCTTCTCTCTCTCTCTCTCAGGTACTGAGAGATGAATAATAAAAACAGGTGGTAAATGTTATGTTATCTGTTTAAGCTGGAGATAGCATGGGGAAAACTCTTTTTATGCCTAGATGTTCTAGTGCACAACAATCTGTAACGTCTGCCTGAGGGCTGAAGTGCAAACAGGTTGTGAACTGTTTGTGTGCACGCTTCAGGAGCGCGCTTCAGGTGTACCTGCTCAGAAAAACGAATGTCAGACCAGCACACAGATAAATTGTTTAACCGACAAGGCATTTAAACCCATGCAAATAATAAACTTTTGTGATTGTGAATAATTGCAGTGTTCCGTGAGTATAAGTCTACCACTGCACTAACATGTGATGTGAATGTATGTCGCATTGTACAGTATGTTGAGACGGAGGTGCCAGAGCTTTCTTCAAAAGCAGAACGTGGAGACATTTTAATCGTCCACGATCAAAAATCGTGATATAGCATACCCCTAGGCTGAGTGTCAGCAGGAACTGTGTCTCCACCAGGCTAGATTATAATAATAACGCAGTTACAAGATGTGTATAATTTTAACTATACAGTGGTTGTCAGAATTATTGGCACCCTTGGTAAATATGATCAAAGATGACTATAAAAAATTTTTTTTTGCGTTGTTTATCCTTTTGATCTTTAATTCATAAAATTAGCAAAAATCTAACCTTTCATTGAAGGTAAAGAATTGAAAGTGGGGGGGGAAAAAAAAAATCACATTATGAAATAAAAGTTTTTTCTCCAAAACACGTTGGCCACAATTATTGGCACCCTTTTATTCAATACTTTTTGCAACCTTTTCCCAAGATAACAGCTCTGAGTGTTCTTTTATAATGCCTGATGAGTGTGGAGAACACCTGACAAGAGTGTTCAGAGACCATTCCTTCATACAGAATCTCTCCAGATCCTTCTGATTCCTAGCTCCATGTTGGTGCTTCTTCTCTTCAGTTCACTCCACTCATTTTCTTTAGGGTTCAGGTCAGGGGACTGGGACGGCCATGGCAGAAGCTTCATTTTGTGCTCAGTGACACATTTTTGTGTTGATTTTGATGTTTGTTTTGGATCATTGTCTTGATGGAAGATTCAACCACGGCCCATTATTGGATTTCTAGCAGAAGCGGTCAGGCTTTGATTTTTTTATCTGTTGGTATTTGAAAGAATCCATGATACCATGTATTTGAACAAGATGTCCAGGACCTCCAGCAGAAAAATAGGCCCACAACATTAAAGATCCAGCAGTATATTTAACCGTGGACATGAGGTGCTTTTTATCCATGTGTGCACCAAACCCATCTGGTGGGTTTGCTTCCAAAAATCTTTTTTTTTTTAGTTTCATCTGACCATAGAAGCCGGTCCCGTTTGCAGTTCCAGTCTTGTCTGACAACTGAATATGCTGGAGACGGTTTCTGGATGAAAGCAGAGGATTTTTCTTGAAACCCTCCCGAACAACTTGTGGGGATGTAGGTGCTGTTTGATAATTTTTTTTAGGCTCTCTGAGACTCAAGACTCAACTAATATCTGCAATTCTCCAGCTGTGATCCTTGGAGAGTCTTTGGCCACTCAAACTCTCCTCCTCACTGCGCATTAGGACGATTTAGACACATGTCCTCTTCCAGTCAGATTTGTAACATCTTTAGTTGATTGGAACTTCTTAATTATTGCCCTGATAGTGGAAATGGGGATTTTCAATGCTTTAGCTATTTTCTTACAGCCATTTTCTATTTTGTGTAGCTGTAATCTTTTGCTGCACATCAGAACTATATTCTTTGGTTTTACTCATTGTGATGAATGATTACGGGAATTTGGCCTTTGTTTTTCCTCATGTTTATACTCCTATGGAACAGGAAGTCATGGCTGGACAATTTCATGTTCATGATCACCCTGGTGTGCTAAAAAAATATAAATATGAATGGGAATATACTTCAGAGATATTTTACTCATAAAAAAATTCTAGGGGTGCCAATAATTGTGGCCAACGTGTTTTGGAGAAAAAAATTTATTTCACAATGTGATTTTCTCCCCACTTTCAATTCTTTTCCTTCAATGAAAGTTTAGATTTTTGCTAATTTTATGAATTAAAGATCAAAAGAATAAACAATGCAGATTTATTTTTAAAGTCATCTTTGATCATATTTACCAAGGGTGCCAATAATTCTGACCACCACTGTACTAAATAATTCCCGACCAACTGGTAGTAACAGTAACTGCTGTACAGTTTGAATACTGCTGCTCTCCTTCGACTCACTTTCAAATTCTTCCCTCTCTTCATTACAGCGCAGGTGGATGGTAGCCAGACATCACAAAAAAAGCCTAAATAAGCCTGTTAAAAATGCAATATAATATAGCCATCGTGGCACCATGTAAACAAACTAGTTTTACCAATATCCTACAAAATTAAAAGGCAGGAAATGTGAATAAAATAGAATAAAATAATAATTTATTGTGAATAAAATAGTTAAACAATCTAAAATATTTAGATATTATAAACTGATTGAAGTAGAACAATAACATAATAATTAAACTCTAATAAGGAGGGAGCTTCAGGGACAAAGGGTTAGGAACCACAGTTTTAGATCAGCTGTTTCTGTGAAGGATCCAGATGACATGCATCAGTTCATCATCTTTCCACTCTGACAGGCACTCTGACACACATGATTCCTTCATTTTTGGTTGAACTAATCCTTTAAATTAAATTAATAATTTATTTTCCTTTATTTTTTCACTTTAATTTAAATTTGACTTTAAATAAAATAAAGCTCAATGTTTAAAATATGTAAATGTAAAAAATCTATGCATGTATCGAATCAAAATTTGATTCCAAATCGAGAATCAATTTTTAATTGAATCGTGACCCCAAGAATCGATATGAATCGAATCTTGAGATTCCAAAAGATTCCCACCTGCCCAACTGCCAAAGTGCCTTCTGTGTGAATGTAAAAACAGTATCACGTCCTAGTAATATTTCCATTATTAATACTGGAACAAGAGACAAAGGTGACGATAAAGACACAAATAATTTCTGTGACTGGAAGTAATAAGCAACCAGCTACAGTGCAGCTCACCACCAGCATAGATGGCAAAATAATTCAGCTTTCTCTGAGGATTTAACATGCCTGTGATGTGTGTGGACAAAACATGGGAAAGCCAATAAATGCAATTCCAGAATGGTTATGATATAAAATACCTTTTAGTAGATGATGTTTTTCTATGGCTGGAGTTCGGTCCACCACCTTTTGAATGGTCACTCTTCATGAATGATTTTTTCCTAATGACACAAAGAGCAGAGAAAGAAAAAACACGATTCAGTCTCATTTGAAGGTAGTAAAGGCAGTTATGACTATGAATGGATGGATTTCTGTTGAATTTGTTTTTGCATGAGTAACATCGTCGTCATAATTCCGTGTGCTTATGGTGCGTGTCCACCAGCACTGAGCAGAGCAAGCATTTTCAGTGCATTAATATGGAAGTTGAGCCTCACTCTCGCGAGCCTGAAGATGCTCAACTTCCATAGGACATTGTGCAGACATTCGTGTGGTTTATCATTGCACAGGATATACGCTGTGAGAGAAACGCGCTTGGAGCCTGCGTTCTCGCCCGCCGGTAGGCCTATTTTCCTTACAAATGCTCTACGAAGGCATCATTTATGTTGGTTGGAGTGCTGTGGGCTTATTTTATAAATATGAAACTCACTGACAGTTGTTACAGTTCATGTCTCCCCTGGACTCCATCTCCCATGATCCTCCCTGTTCCACACCTGCACTCACTTCCTCGTCAACTCCCCATCTCCAAGGATTACCTGCACCTGGTCTTCATCATTAGCACTCCCTTTATTATGGACTCACTTCCCTGCACTCCTTGTCTGTTCTACGTTTGCTTATGTTTGGTTGTTCTGTCTCCTTGTTTAATAAACCCATTTGCTGCTGAAGTCTGATTCTGATTCCTCTCTGCTGCAACCAACTGTAACAGAAGAACAGACCTAACAGTGAGGACTTCTGCAGCAAGATGGGAATTTTCCTGGTACCGATCTCTCCTGCTGTTCACCAACCTACCAGTTCAGCGGTGGACCGCCTGTGGACCATTAGGCAGGACGGTTGCCCGCTGGAGAGGTACATGGAGGAATTTTCTGAGCTCTCTTGCTTGGTGAACTGGCCAGATGCACCACTTAACGCGTGTTTTCTGAAGGGCCTGGACGAGGATACAATTCGTTATATTGAACCTGCCTGTTCCTTCTCCCTAGTCGAGTCTATTAATCTGATTCTCTTTTTAAATGGTTCTGTTTTCGAAATTGAAGAGGTTCAAGAAAAAACGTGTCTTCCTTGTCCAGTCCCCTCAGAAAAACACGCGGCCTGGTCAGTTCGCCTACCGCCCGTTTCCTCCACATATCCCTCCAGTGGGTCATCCCATGTTGTCCTGCCTGTCCCAAAGTCCAAGCCGACAAAGAAAATGGCCGCCGCGAAACCCAAGCCGCCTAAGAAAATGGCCGCCGCTGCATCTAAGGCTCGCCATGAAGTGGCCGCCGCGAAGCTCAAGCCGCCACGGATAATGGCCGTTGCCGCGCCAGAGCCACTGAACAAAGTGTGGCCACCGCGAAGCATGAGCCACCAATTAAGATGGCCGCTGCCGCACCATAGCCACAGAATAAAATGGCCACTGCCAAGCCTGGACATTCACCAGGAGAGGACCACTGGCTCATTGATTTCTGGACTGAACCTGTCGCTCCAGTTCGCCCCCAGACTCCGCTCCAGTGGCCGAGTCGCCCCCAGACTCCGCTCCAGTGGCCGAGTCGCCCCCAGACTCCGCTCCAGTGGCCGAGTCGCCCCCAGACTCCGCTCCAGTGGCCGAGTCGCCCCCAGACTCCGCTCCAGCCCTCACCAGGGCTCCAGGGCTCCCATGATCCTCCCTGTTCCACACCTGCACTCACTTCCTCATCAACTCCCCATCTCCACGGATTACCTGCACCTGGTCTTCATCATTAGCACTCCCTTTATTATGGACTCACTTCCCTGCAATCCTTGTCTGTTCTACGTTTGCTTATGGTTGGTTGTTCTGTCTCCTTGTTTAATAAACCCATTTGCTGCTGAAGTCCGATTCTGAATCCTCTCTGCTGCAACCAACTGTAACAACAGTAGGCTGCTTTCAATTTCCATGTGCACTTTGTGAAGGGCGCTCGCGCAAGTGGCTGTGTGAGACTCCGTTTAAGTGTTTAAAATGCTTTTATGAAGCGAAATTAATTTAAACCTAGTCAGTTAGATGTCTTAAAGGATTAAACAGACAGGACAAAAAAAAATATTATATTTCAAAAGAGATCTGTACATTATTGTGAATGCAACTTATTCTTCCACTGTCTATGATGACATCAGTAATAATCAAACAACCGTAAAGCTGAGAAAGAGAAAAATCCCTCACAGCTTTTGAATGAAAAACGTTCAGATACTCTTAAATACTGAAAGCACTCTTAGTTTATTGCTTGTAATGTTTCGTTGTTTCTCGTTATTATTATTATTAGACTACTTGCTTTTATGTTTTGAAGCTATTTATAGCCTATATTTAAAAATCTTAACATACAATTTTATTAATTATTTTATTATTATTTTAATTATATTATTTAATTATTATTTTTAAACAAGTAATTATTTAAAAAAAAAAAAAAAAAAAGTACTTATATAAACTATGTATTAAATAATAAAAAAATAAAATAAGGTTATGAAACTAATTAACTAATAAGAAAAAAAGTGGATCAAGAATAGTTTTGGAATCGGATCGTGACTCCCAGAATCGGAATCGGATCGGATCGCGAGGTGCCTAAAGATTCCCACCCCTAACAGCGATCAATAAAGAGTGTCAAAACAACATTTACTGTTTGAATTTTGTTTATAAACCTGACAAAATATGAAAGCTGAAAATTTATTCCTTCACAAAAGTAGAAAAACATGAAGCTAATTGTGAGAGTAGCAGTCAAGCAACAGGAGGATCTACATACTGTAAGTGTTTTTGTGTTATTTCTAGTTTGATTTTAGTGCTGTGTCGTTGCTAGAAAGTTTGTTTACTGTATTCACGTGGCAAGTCGCGTTTGTTCTCGTTTCGCTCTGAGTCAGTAAGTCGTGGCCAAAGCCAGCTTATAGTACTTAAACAGCTGTAATTTAGCATTTATTAGAGAGTAGCAGTCAAGCAACAGGAGGATCTACATACTGTAAGTGTTTTTGTATTATTGTGTCAGTAAGGCGTGGCCTGCTGAACTAATTAACGTTGTACCAAGTGGGTATAAAACTGTGTAGTATACCGCAGCAGCTCGTGTGAAGCCCTCATCGTGTGAAGACCGAAGAGTGTAAAGACCAGCAACTCTACCTGCGCGACTGGCACTTGAGTATTGCTCTTTTCTTTTTCCTTCTTTCCTTCCTCATTTATACAGTTTGTTCTTGTTTGTCTATCTTGCGACCTGTTTTAGATATGTGCTAAATAAAAATAATAGTGTAATTCCCACTATTACTATCACTCGTAAATCGCGTGCCACACGTTGGAGGCAGTGCAATCATAACAACCTGCGTATTTTACCCATGTCATATTGTACATTACTTTCAATTTCTATTGGTCTCTGGAATTATCAATCTGCTGTAAACAAAGCAGACTTCATTACATCTATTGCTACTCATTCAGGTCTCCATCTCATGGCTCTGACTGAGACATGGATCAAACCAGAGGACACTGCCACACCGGCAGCCCTCTCCTCTAATTTCACTTTCTCACACCCCACGCCAGATTGGGAGTGGTGGTGGTACTGGTCTGCTTATGTCCAATGAATGGAAGTTCAATCCTTTACCAGCTTTCTGTGACTACAGCTCATTTGAATCACATGCAATTACCATCACCTACCCTGCTAAAATCCATGTTGTAATGCTTTATCGTCCCCCAGGTCAGCTAGGTAACTTCTTGGAGGAGTTAGATGTGTTACTCTCATCCTTCCCTGAGGATGGTACTCCTCTGCTAGTACTTGGAGATTTCAACATCCATCTAGACAAACCTCAGGCTACTGACTTCCACACTCTGCTTGCCTCGTTTGATCTCAAGCGAGTGTCTACTACAGCTACCCACAAATCAGGTAACTAATTGGACCTCATCTACACACGCTGCTGCTCCACTGATAACACACTGGTTACTCCACTACACACCTCAGACCATTTCCTCATCACTTTTAATCTCAACCTGACCCCTAACTCAACACACACTCCACCACATGTTACGAAACCTACGCTCACTCTCACCCTCCCACCTATCCTCTTTGGTCTCATCCACACTTCCTCCCCCTAAACAGTTCTCATCATTGGACACTAACAATGCTACTGACACTCTTTGCACCACGCTAACATCTTGCTTAGATGACTTCTGCCCCCTCTCATCCAGACCAGCCCGCGCCACCCTTTCTGCCCCCTGGCTATCGGATGTTCTCCGTGAACATCGGTCTAGACTCAGGGCTGCAGAGAGGAAGTGGTGCAAATCTAAAGATCCTACTGATCTTAGCTTCTATCAGTCATTCCTTTCTTCTTTCTCTACAAATGTCTCCAATGCTAAAACTACATACTATCACAATAAAATTAACAATTCTACTGATTCCCGCACACTTTTCAAAACTTTCTCTTCTCTTCTTTGCCCTCCTCCCCTCCCTCCCACACCAGCTCTTACAGCTGATGACTTTGCCACATTCTTCACACATAAAATAACAACCATCTGCAACCAATACACACCACATACTGACAATAACATCTTAATGGAAAACACACAAATTCTCCGCTCTCTGAGGCATATGTTTCCAAACTCATCCTTTCCAATCACCCTACTACCTGTCTGCTTGACCCTATCCCCACTCATCTTCTTCAGGCCATCTCCTCCTCAATTGTACCTGCAATCACTCACATTATCAATTCTTCTCTTCACACTGGTACATTTCCCACAGCTTTTAAGCAGGCTAGGATTACACCACTGCTTAAAAAACCCACTCTGAATCCAGCACTTTTAGAAAACTACAGACCGGTATCCCTTCTTCCATTCATTGCGAAGACACTTGAGAGAGTTGTGTTCAACCAACTGTCTACTTATCTCACACAGAACAACATCCTTGACAACAACCAGTCTGGCTTCAAGAGTGGCCACTCAACCGAGACTGCCCTGCTCTCAGTTACTGAAGCCCTGAGATTGGCACGAGCAACTAAAAAATCATCGGTACTCATCTTGCTGGATCTGTCTGCTGCTTTTGACACAGTCAACCACCAGATCCTCCTGTCAACCCTCTTGTTGAAGGGCATCTCAGGAACCGCACTCCAGTGGTTCGAGTCTTATCTCTCAGGTAGGTCCTTCAGGGCATCTTGGAGAGGTGAGGTGTCCAAGTCACATCATCTTGCTACTGGGGTACCTCAGGGCTCAGTGCTTGGACCACTTCTCTTCTCCATCTGCATGTCATCACTAGGATCTGTCATTCAGGAACATGGTTTTTCCTATCACTGTTATGCTGATGACACACAACTCTACCTCTCATTCCAACCAGATGATCCGACGATTGCTGGTTGCATCGCAGCCTGCCTGACAGCCATTTCTGCCTGGATGAAGGACCGCCACCTTCAACTCAACCTTGCTAAAACGGAACTGCTTGTGGTCAGTGCCAACCCAACACTTCATCACAACCTTTCCATTCAACTTGGGTCGTCAACCATAACTCCTTCCAGGACGGCCAGGAACCTTGGAGTGGTGATGGATGATTGTTTAAGCTTCACAGATCATATTGCTACAACGGCCCGGTCCTGCAGATTTGCCCTGTACAACATTAGGAAGATCAGACCCTTCCTATTGGAGCATTCCACGCAAATTCTTGTCCAAGCTCTTGTTCTATCCAGACTGGACTATTGTAATGCTCTCTTGGCATGCACTGTCAAGCCTCTACAACTGATCCAGAATGCTGCAGCAAGACTGGTCTTGCTGCAGCACCTCTATACCTAAACTCACTACTTCAGACTTACGTGCCCTCCAGAAGCTTGCGTTCTGCAAGTGAACGGCGCCTTGTGGTGCCATCCCAAAGGGGCACAAAAATCACTCTCACGGACCTTCTCCTGGTCTGTTTCTGGTTGGTGGAATGACCTACCATGCTCTATCTGAGCAGCTGAGTCTTTAGCCATTTTCAAAAAGCTGCTAAAGACATATCTTTTTCGTCAACACTTGACCCAGCAATGTTAGCACTTTTTATTTATTACTTTTCTTTTTTCGATTTTCTATTCTCTTTCTCCATCTATTTGCGTATATTTAAAAAAAAAAAAAAAAAAAAAAAAAAAAAAAACCTTGCTACGAGCACTTTACTGATGAAACTGTGACTTGACATGGCACTTACATACTGTTGTACTCATGTTGATTTGATTGCTTCTACTATTCTCATTTGTAAGTCGCTTTGGAGAAAAGCGTCTGCTAAATGACTAAATGTAAATGTAAAATGTAAATGATTAGGCCTACTGGATGACAGGTCCTAAAATATGTTTTATTTATACATCAACTGAGCAACAGCACAGACTTAAATTGGTAAAGACATATTTGCTGTGGAATATAGAAGTTTTTATGATGCATCGTAATGCTGATGTGAATGATCATCTGCATCTATGCATAAAAACAAAAGAAGTTCTCCAGTTACTGATGTAACCATGGTTCCCCGAAATGAGGGAACGAGACGTTGCTAGTGATGTGTCCATCAAGAACGAATCTTTAATATGACTCAGGAACAATGAATTGTCTCAGAGAGTGATTCGTTCATTTTGTGTTGACCACGCATTCACAATATCATAAAGGTTCTGTACAGGAAACAGAAATGCACGGCTCTACCTACGCTTACATTTTTCTTTAGGAACAAAAAAAATTTAGGAGCACAGTCAAAAATTTAGGAGCACTTTCTGATTAATAACAGACATTAACTTTCCCATTACAGGGTGATATTTGCCCCTTTAAATTAATTTCCACGGGCATTTTTACCATTATAAGAGCAATTTCTTCTAATCTTATTAAATGTATGCATCATATTTCATCAATT
Organism: Ctenopharyngodon idella; assembly: GCF_019924925.1. Taxonomy (NCBI): domain Eukaryota; kingdom Metazoa; phylum Chordata; class Actinopteri; order Cypriniformes; family Xenocyprididae; genus Ctenopharyngodon; species Ctenopharyngodon idella. Next base: position 36,166,244 of record NC_067237.1, on the reverse strand, counting down.
TCTTAAATTAAAATAGAAAATTAGTTTTTAAATGTTAAACAATAAATTCAGTTAGAACAATAAGACCCAATGAGACTGTTACCTATCAAAAGAAATCATCCAAAAATCCATCTTTGCATTGCAGAAGTGGCACAGAAGCTCCATCTGAAATGGTATTATTTAGACCCATTTACATAGACTGCTTAATGCAGCTCATGGGTATAAAATGCTGTATAAATGTTTTAAATATAATTTTTTTGAATTTTGATACATGTAAAAATTAAACTTTAAAAGTTTGATTTGTGCGAGTCATTCATTCAGTCGTTCAAAACGCAGATTCATTCACGAATCACTGTTGCTTGGAGATGCGCAACAGCTCTGATGTGGCTTTGTTTGAAATTATTTTCATGAAATAGAGCATAATCAGACAGTATTGTGGCTAAAATGATAAGTCACTTAATATCAACTTGTTTATTGGACTTCAATAAGATCAGTAAGTATCACATTTGCAATCATGCCAATACTCTGAGAAACTGGAGTCCACTCGTGTGATATTACTTGACTTACATATGTAAGGCTTGTTGCGATGGACGGTGTTACCCGTGTTCAGGTGCAACACCGGTTATATCACTTGCCCACCATGACCGCAACACTTTATTATAGTAATAAAAATAATTTAGTTCAGTTAGAGAACAGATACTACAGTTAAAAACTGAACGTGTTTGCTCAATTCAGTGAGCTGAACAAGAGTTGCAGCAGGAGTCAGATTTCACCTCACTTCGCCCATTTCGACTCACTTTTCTGAATAATACGATAGATGAAGATTTGGTTGCAAAGCGAAATGTAAAAGCACATATTTAAGCGAGTTTGTCATTGTACTGTTTTGTTGTTGCGTTTTTCATTAAGAATAATAATGAACCCACCCACCATTAAAGCAATTGCTTATTTTGGGAGTTGTACCTTTTATTCCGGTCGTATTATATATCTGTTCATGAGAATCGATCAGGTCACTCGCACCGGTGCTTCTAAATATTTTTTCACAGTCACGCGTAGTTATTTTCAGTCGCAAATGCAACCAAAATGGTCGCAGTGTAGAGCCCTGAAATGATTAGCTCCTCGAGTCTTCGGGTTCGGTTCCAAGTCGTTCGTTCATCTAGTGACAGTCTGTACCGGATAGAGAAATGAGTTGTCGAGAAATGAGAAGCCTCCCGAGTCTTTGGATCTGACTCTTCTGAGTCATTCGTTCTTTTGTCACATGACAGTCGTATTGGATACAGAAATTAGTTAATAATTCTCAAACTTCTTTACAAACAAGCACGTAGTTCATTTTTTTTAACTCTTACAGTTATGTGATTTTTTTATTTCTTACAATTTTGTAAATTTGTGAATTTATGTTATGATGGTTCTCTTCCATAATATTGAATGTGGTAAAGAGTCGATTAATGCTTTAAACTTTATCCATATGATGGGGAAAATCACTTTGATAAAGCAAAGATACCTACAATAATTACATACAGTTACATCATGACAAAAGAACGAATTACTCAATCCTGAAGACTCCAGAGGTCGAATCAATGAATCAATACTGTATCCGGTAGACACTGCCTTATAGCCGAGCAGACACTTGATGAACGAACGACTCGAACCCATAGACTTGAGAGGTGAACTAATCAGTTCTGTATCAAGAACGAACGACTCAGATCGGGAGGTGATGAGGTAAACTAACAGACTGCATAGCCTGAAGACCCAGCTAAGCAATGAATTAATCGTTTTTGTTTCTCATAATTTGGCCTTGGTTGCATAGTTGTTTTTCCTATTCTATTTATTTATATATTTTTTCTTATTCTAAAATGTGATCAACGTTGCATACGTAGATGTGTTGGGAATTTTAATATGTAACATCTTAATTATATTCTGCTGAAATGAAAAACGAAATGCACAAAATGACTTGAAAAAAGATGAGTTAGTTTTGATGAACGAGACTCAAAGATCAGAGTAAATAAATTGATCCGAACTTCCCACTACTAATGACTTGAACTGAAGGACAGACAAGTAATCGCATATGCACAGTCGACCTATCCCTTTAGTCAAGTTCTGTCACAAAACGCCACAGTGGGGGGAAATAATGCAATAACTGTAATGTAAAACACATGAAATACCTTTCAGTAGCTGATGGTGTTTCCTCTCTGAAGTTTGTTCCTCCACCTTTTGACCGGTCATTCTTCACAGACACAGAGCTGGACACATGTGAGCCTGATCTTACACTAATGACAGAGAAAGAAAGAGAGAGAGAAAACTTTACTACCAGCTGTTCTTTTGTATCATTTGAGGAGATTTAGTGTAACGCCCATTGGTGGTGGTTGAGGAGATTCCCCTTCCATATGTAAAGCGCTTTGAGTACCCAGAAAAGTGCTATGTGAATGTAACAAATTATTATTTATATTATTAATTAAACAACAGAATTGCTCTGCATTTGTCCTTCTTAAGACTAAAGATGGATAGATGTATTTATGTTTGTTCAGTTGCCTAATGTCTTTCAGTGGTGATTTTATGGTTGCCTCCCTCTGGTTGTCTGTGTGTTTTGCTGGCAAGAAACTTCAAATTTTATAAGTCATTGTCTTCTGTTATTTATTGTTTTATTTATAAAGTTCTAACACATAAACCACATGTGAGAAATTAGCTAAAATAACTTTGGCATGTAAAACATGTATAATACCTTTCAGTAGCTGATGGTGTTTCCTCTCTGAAGTTTGGTCCTTCCCCATCTTTTGAACGGTTACTCTTCACAGACACAGAGCTGGATACATGTAAACTGAAATAAATAAATAGATAAATAAATCTGATGATGAATAAATCTTTTGGTGATTTCATATTTTCCAGATTTGAGATGATCAAAATAGCATCTTGAGCTTCAATTGAGGCAACAACATATTTGTGTAAACATACACGTGTCACGTCTGTTTTGGGTCTTTGAAAATGACTGTGACAAGGTGCTGTAGCGCCTGTAAACTTGAGAATGGAGGGCATACAGGTGCCGTCCAAATACTCTTGTACAAAAAACAAAGTGATTGACACAAGGCAATTCACCAAGTCATAGTCCCGTGTAGGGCTGTTGCAGTGAAGGAATTTCCCGTGTGGCAGTTTTGAGTAGATCAATAGCGTAATGTGTGGTATTATCGCTAATTATTTATTTTTTATTTATTGATTTATATTTATTTCTTAACTTATTTATTACTATATAAATAAGTGTTACGATGTGGTCAGCAGGCATGAAAACGAGGACATAATCAGTACACAATCGAAAATAAACAGAGCATTGAAACAGGAAGTAAAGTAAAAAGAACAGAATGTCAAAATAAAGATCCATATAACAGAACATAAACCTGACAATAAGCTTGTTGGGCTACTGTTGTACGTATAACAATTAGTTCTGATCCTTGAATCTGACTGGAAAAGAGGCTTCCTGCTGATATTTTCCCACAGTATCAGCATTGCTTGTCTCTGCACCTTCTAGACCTGTGGTCTCAAACTGCCGGCACGCGGGCCATTAGCTCTAATACTAGATATATTTATGGAGATGAGAAATAAAAACCCGCCCTGTACATCTATGATCAGCTGTTTTGCTGAGCTTTTGATTTCGGGGCATGCGAGTTCCCGAACATAATGCATGATGGGATACACTTAGACTCGAATAGCGCTCCGAAGCGGTGTTCAATATAGTGTGGGTATAGTGTGTGTTAAGGGCACAGCACTTGGGCATTTTTAAGACATGGGACAGTCTTGCGCACTTACTTCCTGTTGCGTACACGTGCTCTCAAGTGGCCAAGACCGCAAGTGTGGGTATTTAGACAGGGCTTCAGCCGACAGCCCTCGAATCGCTTTCACGGTACTTTGAAGCCATACGTCACAGTCACATGGCGTCGGACAAAATTTCTTTCTAACCAGCATGCACTGTTTCAAGTCAGCCGCCGATTGGTCTGCACAGCGCTGCATGAAGTCGAACAAGCCTAATGTGTCATGTTTTAATTGCCTGTTTTAGTCATGTGTTCCTCAGTTCTGTTTTCTCATTGGTTCTGTCTTGATTGTTCTCAGGTGTTCCTTGTTTGGTTATTAGTCCTTGTGTATAAATAGCCCTCATGTCTCCATTTTATCTTGTCTAGCTTTGTTTGTGTAACCTTCTTTTGGTGAGTTTCATGTTTCTAGCCAAGCTCGTATTCACAGTTATGTTGTTTATTGTCAAGTTTTTTTTTTTTTTGTTCACTTTGTTCCAATAAACTGCACATGTGTTCTTCAAGCTTACCTTCAGTTGGAATTTGTTACAACACAGCATTAAAGCTCATTCTGATTTACTCTTCTCAGAGTCTGACTCCCATGAGTCTGATCTTTCAATTATGACACAAAGAACACTGAACTGCAGGAGGTTTGCCTATCTCATTTATTTTTATGTTCTACTGTAAATAAATATAGGTGTGGACTTTTCTTTCTCACAACTATGGATGAAGGTAAAGTAAATGCGTTAGTTTGCCTGATGCCTTTTGAAGCTGAATTAAGCTACAGACAGTACATTAGAGAGAGAAGCAGCTTACAAGACATTTTTCTTTGATTCATATTAACCAAGTTACTACATGTACCACAGTAAAGAAATTAGCTAACACAATGCTGTGATGTAAAATACCTGATGAAATGCCTTTCAGTAGCTGATGGTGTTTCTTCCCTGAAGTTTGGTCCTTCCCCATCTTTTGAACGGTTACTCTTCACAGAAACGGAGCTGGACACATCTGAGTCTGATCTTACACTAATGACACAAACGACAGAGTAAAGAACCTTGCACAAGTCCAAAATTCTCGTCCGAAGTTTTCGCATGTTAAAAAATAAATACGACCTCACGTTGTGTCAATCACATTTACACACTGCCTCTGAAACTTTCGTCCGTCATTAAAAAAATAAATAAATAAAAAATTGGGTTAATTTTTTTTTTTTTTTTTTTTTTTTGCATCAGCAACAAACATTGAGGTGTTTGACAATTCAGAGCCACCGTACAAATGAACGCCAAAATCCGGAAGGGCGTCAAGTTGATCCACTTCGTCTCGCAGCACAAAGCACTATGACAAACAAAGTGTGGAATATATAGAAACGGAATATAAAGACAGATTGTGGCAGAAAAGCAAAGCATCAAACTGAGCCACTGACATCCTGAAGTAAACTTTGAACCGCTACAGATTATCCCACAGCTCCTTGATAAGGAGCTGAAACTCTCCTTCCTCTCTATGCAATCACAGAATTGGATGGACCCAAATATTTCCTTTCATTTTCTATTTTTAAGAAAAGAGAGAACAACAAAATCATTCTCACTGCTTGAAGACAAAGTTTTGTTTTGTTTTTTTTCCGCAGCGGTTTAATTAATACGCATCAGACTCAGTGTGCAAGGTTTCTGTGCATGATGAATTTTTAGGATGAGGAATATGAAAATTTTGGACTCAGTGTGCAAGCACCTTAAGGAGAAAAAAATTATTTTACTACAGTAGGCTCTTTAGTAAGATTTTTTTTGTAATTAGATCCAGTATAGACATTATTCTCCCGATAAACAAGCACACAGCCTTCTTTAGAATTTTTTCTTTCTATGGCATCATTTTAAAAGAATAATTAGCTGGTGAAATGGATTTACTTGTTGTATTGTTAATTAAAGCTATCGTGAGCATTGTAATGTTTAAAGCAGATAACTTCAGTAAACGTCAGTAGACCAGAAAGATTTTAAAATGAGCAGTTCATTCATAAAACCATAAGATCTTTGAGGAAATACAAACCAGAAGACAAAAGACAACGAGTGCAGCGCTGAAAAGGGGCGAAGCTACATAAGGTCTGCAGCCAGTAAGTGTAGAGGGTGAAAGAGAGACAACAACCAGCAGAAGCATCTTACGAGATACATCATCATCTGTGATTTTTCATTTTATTTAGTCATTTATCACATATACTGCATCTGAGAAATTAACAAATGAAACACTGTTACAAAAAAATACATGAAATACCTTTCAGTAGCTGATGGTGTTTCCTCACTGAAGTTTGGTCCCCCGCCTTTTGAATGATCACTCTTCACAGACACAGAGCTGGACAAGTCTGATCTTTCACTAATAACACAAAGAGCAGAGAGAAAATATGCTTTACTACAGGATGTTCCAGTGTTTATCTGCAAAACTGTGTAAGTTTCCTTAAAAAAAAAATTAGAAAAATGTATCTTGATTTTATTAGTGAAATATTCTCAATATTTTTTATACAACACTGAACCACAATTTTATTAATAAAATATACACACTATTTTTAATTATCACCTTAATTTTTTTAATAAAAATTTTAAGACTGAAGATTCATTTTTTAAAGGGATACACACTCAGTGCTGAGGTTCAGTGCGGCTGCATCTAGAATTTAAACACTCAGAACAGAGAGACTCTTGGGATTCATGGGTTTATCTGAAGGTGTGTTGCAACAAGTTGGAGCAACTAGGCTCACGTTCACTCTGTAAGTAGTCCATGTTGCTGTTATGTCGCTAGCTACCTTATTATTGTTTACTTTCATACACTAGGCATACTGCTCAGAAGTTTGGTTTCAGTAAGATTTTTTCAATGTTTTAGGAAAAGCCTCTTCTGCTCACCAAGGCTGCATTTAACAAAATTTGTTTTACTGTTTTGTTTTATTTGTTTTACGGTTTGCCAGTTTGGACATTCAAGCGATTAGACAATCGAATGTGTATTATTATATCGAGCTACCTACCGGGCTGGCGCATCTGCATTGTGGCACGAACACTCAAACAAGTAGCTGCGCAAAACGTGAAGATCACGCACACAGAGAGGAACGCAGAAACTAGTTGTCAGCGCTGTCCTCTGTCCTGTGATTTATCACTAAAGTAGCTTAGAAACTCAAAACTTATTATAGCATATATTTTTTCTACTTTTGAAGGAACTATTTACAACCCACAGCTTCACAATTAATAGAGAGATGGTATGACTAATTCACACACGCAATCGCTCTCATTACATACTGGTATACTATGCTAATTTATCTTTATCTGATTTACAGTGTTATGAACCATAGATAAAATAACTGCTGATAGTGAGCTGTTATGTCAGATCACTCTTTCAATAGGAAAAAATATCCCACCTTAAATAGTCAATCATATTTACAGTACAAACCTTGTCAGTGAACTATGAGGGCAAAAACACAGAAACAAAATAATCGTTCATTAATCGTAATCGAGGTAAAATGTTCAATTAATCGAGGTTTTGATTTTGGGCCATAATCGCCCAGCCCTAATTATTTATATTATTAATTAAATACAGAATTGCTCTGCATTTGTCCTTCTTAAGACTAAAGATGGATAGATGTATTCATGTTTGTTCAGTTGCCTAATGTCTTTCCATGATGATTTTATGCTCCCTATTGTCTGTGTAAAACTGTTTTGCTGGGAAGAAGCTTCAAATTGTATAAGACATTGTCTACTTTATTGTTTTATTTATAAAGTTCTAACACATAAACCACATGTGAGAAATTAGCTAAAATAACCTTGGCATGTAAAACATGTATAATACCTTTCAGTAGCTGATGGTGTTTCCTCTCTGAAGTTTGGTCCTTCCCCATCTTTTGAATGGTTACTCTTCACAGACACAGAGCTGGACACATCTGAGTCTGATCTTACACTAATGACACAAAGAACAGAGAGTAAAGGTCCTCGTACACGTCTGAAGTTTTAGCAGGTTAAAAAAATAAATACAACCTCACGTTGTGTTAATCACGTTTACAAACTTCCTCTAAAACTTTTGTTTCTCATAAAAAAACTCGGATCGGGTTCGATTTTCTGCGTTTTTCGAATCTGTAGCAAGCATTTTGAGAGGTGTTTTGACAACTCAGAGCCACCGTACCAGTACGTTTTTTATCAGTTTTATTTTGATAAACATGACAATATATAACATTGTGACTACATGAAATGAGCTTTAATTGTTATAAAAATAGATTTGTGAGAATTAGTGGAACCTAAGGCGTTAGAATAAATCCAAAACACACGTGATCATTGTCATGCGGTGAATGCGGTGATGTGACATTTGAACCGAGGCTTCGGAGCAAAGCCACTTTATTGAGTATTTCCATTTTATGCAACTTTACACATTTATTAATAGTAAATTAATAATTAATACATTTAAGATCATCATGTTTGCAGCGAACAATATAGATCAGACCTAATGGAATAATAATAATAGTATTACACTATCTGAATTGAAATATATATATTGTACGTTTTAATGGATCATGCTACAAACATAATGATCACACATGATGCATTGCTGTGTCCGTTATTGCATAATTCCTACTTTTGGACACTTTTGCTTTAACATACAACACTGCAAAAACAAGCTGTTATATTTTGTTATATTGTTCAACATTCCCAATTTTTCTGATGCATGACCTTAATTTAATTTCATATGTTGGTATTAATTCAGTGTTTATAATGCTAATACTAGATCTTTTAAAGAATTTTAACCCAAACTGACTGGGTTTGTAGAGAGCAAAGGTTTTGTGAACAAAGTGGAAGACTTAAACACAAAGTCTGTAAAATAAACTGTTAAAAGGATTTGATGATCACTAGTGATTTTATTATGTGTATGTATTTTATTCTGTGTTTTCATCATTCAGGTTGGATTTCAGCTTTAATGTACGTTTTTTTTAACAAAGCAGCTGATATTGCCATAGAAACTAGTGGACCGCCGACTCGCTTTCACCGCAAAATGGCGGAAACGCAGGGCGGCTGCTGGGCGCCGGTGTTGCAATGGAACTAGGGCTGTGAATCTTTGGGTAGACAGTGACTCAATTCAATTCACGATTCATAGGTATTCGATTCGATTTTTGAACGATTTTTGAACGATTCAGAACGATTCGATACGAGACGATTCACATTAAAATTTGATGCAATTCGATAAATTTGATTTGATTCTGCATTTTAATATGCATTCATAGGGTTATTGAAATGTTTCCCTCAATGTGTCTTAGTCAGGGTGTGAATTACACAGCGGTCTTCAGGTGGTCAGAGATTAAGGGCAAAAAACAAACAAACAAACAAAACCTTTTGTCCATTGTTAATGTTAGTTCATGTTAGTTCTTAATGAGGCTACATAACTTTATTTTAATAGCCTATAAATATTGGCATTTGTGGAAATCTACATAAGCCAAAACTTTAAAAGGGCTTTAAAACTATTGTTAGGCCTAGTTCATATATAGTTCACTAGTGGAGGATAGTGTTAAAGGCTACACAACCTTATTAAAGTGTTCCAGGTACATTAAACATTCTAATGCTTAAATGGAGAGACCACCCTAGAATATCATGCACTTTCCCAACTAATCCTAAACGAACTTTTCTTCACGGAATAGTAAGAAAAGCCCTCTTTGTCCTTTATATACGGAGCATTTTCCTTACGATGATTCTGAAAGAAAACACGCTGGGTTTCTACTGTTGCTATAGTAACGAACACAACTTTAATGCGCATATGATTGATAAACCTCGCGCTCTTATGTCAGTGTTGTTAATGTTGTAGTTATTTCAGCAGTTTCCTTCGTGCATTCAGTTTAACGGCATTAAGTTCATAATTTCATTTATCGTTCATTGAACTGTGAGTATGCATTTAGACACTTACATTATGTGTTTGCTCCGTCCATGCAATAAATGCGCGCCTTGAAATTGCTCTGGTAATGAATGACCCATTTCCTTAAAACTAAAGTATTTTATCTTATCGAAAATAACGGCGACGTTTTCACGCAATAAAAGCGTTTTATTTCAACTGTAGTGACCACGCAATGACTTGGCAGCTTTATCAATGGCTTGAGCTGTTTGACTCAGAACTATTGCGGTCTTAAAAGAGAGCTGTCATCTGCTCATGTGAATAGTAGTGACCGATCAGGATTTGTAATCGATGCATCGAGAAAACGAGTGAATCGTTACACCCCTAAATGGAACGTTCTATTGAGTGTCGCTTCTTGTTAGTGTATATCAAAGTTATTCTATAGTCTTTGGTGTATATTCTTTGGTTGCTTCCAGCCGCAGCCGATGTCGAACACACCTACTCTTTCTGTTCAATCACGTGCGTGATTCACTTTGCGTATCGGAATGTTCGAACCTCCAAATCTCACTTTATGAGTAGGTTTTCATTCAGACATATTCAGTTACATTTTTTTAAAAACCCAGTCATACAAGTAATATGAAGAATACAAATTATTACAGGAAAATAAAATATTTGCCATATGCAATTCCTATATGTGTACAATTATTCTTCTGTTACATCATATCGATACTGGCATTAAATGCCACAGTGTAATGGGTAAATTAATTTATCACAGAGATAAATTCAACACACACGCACTAGGCTTTTATTTGAGCACCTAACATGAAACTGTGGTGGCTGCTTCATCCGACGAAGCTTGTTTCACAGATTTTTGGCTGCTTTATTTTTACTAAACACCAGATGCCACTGTTTTCGACACTTTTGAAGCTTTGAACCTTTTCCCCAGTCAATGAGGGGAAAGCCATTCATTTGCCCATCACTACCTCGTACAGCCACTCTTTATAAGCTGCGCTGGATGACTCAGCCGACAGCCCTCGAATCGCTCTCACGGTACTTTGAAGCCATACGTCACAGTCACGTGGCCTTGGGCAAAATTTCTTTCTAACCAGCATGCACTGTTTCAAGTCAGCCGCCGATTGGTCTGCACAGCGCTGCATGAAGTCGAACAAGCCTAATGTGTCATGTTTTAATTGGCTGTTTTAGTCATGTGTTCCTCAGTTCTGTTTTCTCATTGGTTCTGTCCTGATTGTTCTCAGGTGTTCCTTGTTTGGTCATTAGTCCTTGTGTATAAATAGCCCTCATGTCTCCATTTTATCTTGTCTAGCTTTGTTTGTGTAACCTTCTTTTGGCGAGTTTCATGTTTCTAGCCAAGCTCATATTCACAGTTATGTTGTTTATTGTTAAGTTTAGTTTTTTTTTTTTTGTTCACTTTGTTCCAATAAACTGCACATGTGTTCTTCAAGCTTACCTTCAGTTGGAATTTGTTACAACACAGCATTAAAGCTCATTCTGATTTACTCTTCTCAGAGTCTGACTCCCGTGAGTCTGATCTTTCACTTATGACACAAAGAGCAAAGAGGAAAAAAAACAACACTGAACTACAGGAGGTTTATCTCATTTTTATGTTCTATTGTAAAAAAAAAATATATCTGTGGATTTTTCCTTCTCACAACTATGGATGGATTTAAAGTAAATGTGTTAGTTTGCCTGATGCCTTTTCAAAGCTGAATTAAAGGGTCATGAAACCCCAGAACGCTTTTTTTTTTTTTTTTGAGCTGTGAACAGATATGTATAGGCTGCACATCATTGAAAACAATAAAGGTACTCATTTTTTGCATTTTTCAAAGCGATTTCTGTCTTCCGGTTTGAAAAGCAAAGTCGGAGCAACATCACAAAATCTGACGTCATCGTGTACTACCGGCAAGATCTGGAGTGCTGGTTGGCTCCAGTATGGGCTGGTCGAACATGCTGACGTTTCTGAACAATTTCTGCATTTATTCATGACATAAAGCTCATTCAATCCAATCACTGCACTGTAGTATGCATAAGATTATAATTGCGGTATTATGCATGAGGAAGTATCACTTCTCTTGCCTCTGTCTCTATTGTTGTCATTCAGAGACATGGGTCGTAGTAGGTGCTCGTTTCTTCAGTGCTACAACACAAAAATGCGTTTTCCTGCGATGCGACCAGAGCAGAAGTTTGGGTGCGTTTGGATTGTTTTGCTGTAATCTACCACAGCGCAAATGGAAAATATGTTCGCATGAGATCGCATTACAGCGGAGAATTCAAATGTCACAAAAGTGCTGTTCATTCACCTCTGCGTTCGAACATGTGATGCGGTCACAACTGGAGTTTGAATACGAACACATTAAAAATACAATTGTTACACGCGGAGCACGCATATGATCCGTTTCAGCGTGGAGCTCCACAATGAGTTTAACAACACTAGCCACATGGATCATAGCTCATATACAGAACAAAGTATCAGTGTTTAAAGTTTTTATAGACATATTTCACATATTCTCCTGCACCAAACATGAACCAGCACGGTGTATGCACACATATTTCATCAAGTCTTCTTCAAATGAAATTTATGTGCAAACTGGACACTGATACAGTGGTGTAGCCTATCTGAACACGATGACACGATTATTCTAATAGACAAAAGACTGATTTAGATTGAAAAATGGACAAAAAATAAACTATGTCTTTATTCTTTCTGTGTTAAACTACATGTCGTTTATCATGAGACTGTACTGCTTGTAAACGTAATGAAAGTATTATTAGCCTTTTAAATATTCTTTCGCATTTCTCCTGTGTGCTTTGGAGTTTGTTGTCTTTTTTCTCCCTGCTCATATATTAATTTTCATTATTCTGTATAATGAGTGTGATGTAGGTCTGTGCTTCATTGGTTGTTCTCTCCTCTCTTCCCCCCCTCTACACTCCCATTTTTCCAGAGCTTTACACGCCCATTTTCACAGAGTTTTTAAGCTCTGAGGTGGGGGGGGGAGGGGGGGTCATGACCCTTTAAGCTACAGACAGTGCATTAGAGAGAGAAGCAGCTTATAAGACATTTTTCTTTGATTCATATTAACCAAGTTACTATATGTACCACAGTAAAGAAATTAGCTAACACAATGCTGTGATGTAAAATACCTGATGAAATGCCTTTCAGTAGCTGATGGTGTTTCTTCCCTGAAGTTTGGTCCTTCCCCATCTTTTGAACGGTTACTCTTCACAGAAACGGAGCTGGACACATCTGAGTCTGATCTTACACTAATGACACAAACGACACAAACGACAGAGTAAAGAACCTTGCACACTCAGTCCAAAATTCTCGTCTGAAGTTTTCACACGTTAAAAAATAAATATGACCTCACGTTGTGTCAATCACATTTACACACTGCCTCTGAAATTTTCGTCTGTCATAAAAAAATTCGGGTTCAATTTTCTGCATTTTTTGCATCAGCAACAAACATTGAGGTGTTTCACAGTTCAGAGCCACCGTACAAGCGAACGCCAAAATCCAGAACGGCGTCTGACAAGTTGATCCACTTCGTCTTGCAGCACAAAGCACTGTATGACAAACAAAGTGTGGAATATATAGACAGATTGTGGCAGAAAAGCAAAGAATCAAACTGAGCCACTGACATCCTGAAGTAAACTTTGAATTGCTTGGGATTATCCCACAGCTTCTTGATAAGGAGGTGAAACTCTCCTTCCTCTCTATGCAATCTCCGGATTGGATGGACCCAAATATTTCCTTTTTCTCTTTTTAAGAAAAGAGAGAATAACAAAATCATTCCCACTGCTTTAAGACTACGTTTTGTATTGTTTTGTGAGTTTTTTGCAACAAATTAATTGATAGGCATCAGATTCGGTTTGCAAGGTGATTGCTGTGCGTGACTAATTTTTAGGATGATGAATATGAAAAAACACAAACACAAATTTCGGACTCTGTGCAAGGACCTTAAAGAGAAAAAATAATTTTACTACAGTAGGCTCTTTAGTAAGTTTTTTTTTTTGTAATTAAATCCAGTATAGACATTATTCTCCCGATAAACAAGCACACAGCCTTCTTTAGAATTTTTTCTTTCTATGGCATCATTTTAAAAGAATAATTAGCTGGTGAAATGGATTTACTTGTTGTATTGTTAATTAAAGCTATCATGAGCATTGTAATGTTTAAAGCAGATAACTTCAGTAAACGTCAGTAGACCGGGGAGATTTTAAAATGAGCAGTTCATTCATAAAACCATAAGATCTTTGAGGAAATACAAACCAGAAGAAAAAAAGACAACGAGTGCAGCGCTGAAAAGGGGCGAAGCTACATAAGGTCTGCAGCCAGTAAGTGTAGAGGGTGAAAGAGAGACAACAACCAGCAGAAGCATCTTACGAGATACATCATCATCTGTGATTTTTCATTTTTTTTAGTCATTTATCACATATACTGCATCTGAGAAATTAACAAATGAAACACTGTTACAAAAAAATACATGAAATACCTTTCAGTAGCTGATGGTGTTTCTTCACTGAAGTTTGGTCCCCCGCCTTTTGAACGATCACTCTTCACAGACACAGAGCTGGACAAGTCTGATCTTTCACTAATAACACAAAGAGCAGAGAGAAAATATGCTTTACTACAGGATGTTCAAGTGTTTATCTGCAAAACTGTGTAAGTTTCCTTAAAATAAATTAGAAAAAATGTATCTCGATTTTATTAGTTAAATATTCTCAATATTTTCTATACAACACTGAACCACAATTTTATTAATAAAATATACACACTATTTTTCATTATCACCTTAATTTTTTTAATAAAAATTTTTAGACTGAAGATTCATTTTTTAAAGGGATACACACTCAGTGATGAGGTTCAGTGCGGCTGCATCTAGAATTTAAACACTCAGAACAGAGAGACTCTTGGGATTCATGGGTTTATCTGAAGGTGTGTTGCAACAAGTTGGAGCAACTAGGTTCACGTTCACTCTGTAAGTAGTCCATGTTGCTGTTATGTCGCTAGCTACCTTATTATCGTTTACTTTCATACACTAGGCATACTGCTCAGAAGTTTGGTTTCAGTAAGATTTTTTCAATGTTTTTGGAAAAGTTTCTTCTGCTCACCAAGGCTGCATTTGTTTTAACAAAAATAACATAAAAGTGGTATATATTTTAATATATTATTACAATTTAATATATCTGTTTTCTATTTGAATATGTTTTGAAATGTAATTTATTCCTATGATATTACTAGTTAAAATGGTTGTGCTGCTTAATGAAGTGTGGAGGTAGTTTTTTTTTTTTCAGGATTCTTTGCTAAATAGATCAAAAACATCAAAAGAACAGCATTTACTTTAAACAGAAATTTTGTGTAACATTTTCTGATTAATTTAATGCATCCTTGCTAAATAAAAGTATTGTTTGCTTAAAAAAAAATTAAAAAATAACTTTTGAGTGCCAGTATATTTCTTATGATGAATTACGATGAAGGTGGTTTAACTGGTTTAACCTCTCTCCCTCTCTCTTACACACACACACTCTAGAAGACCTAATGGTAGAGATGTTGTTGGCTGCAGTAATCAATCATACAGTTCTGAATAATAAATGAGAGTATCACTTTAATTTAAAAAAAATTAATTTGATTTTATTTTTTTTATAATTACTTTAAGTGAATGGTATTAAGTTTACCAGATGAGCAAACAACACAAGGAAAGAACTTCAATGCCATTCATCACTCTCTCTCTCTCTCTCTCTCTCTTTCTTTAGGTCTTGTAGTCACTGCTTTTTTAGGGAATAATGCAGTTTATTATAAATGATTTATCCGTACACATTTTTTTTTAAAAGAAAGTGCCCTCATAATCTTTAATCAAAATAACCTCCCTTCCCCTCAATGACATCTCTTCTCTGATGACATGTGCACTGGGGAGAGATGGGGACGATAGAAATAGTGCAATATTTCTTTGTCATTACAATTGTTCTAAAACAGTTTAAAATGGTCTAAAACGATTTTGAATTTGGACTCCACTGTATATCTGGTCTCAACTATTGGAAACAAGTATTACTGTATAGTACTACCTTTCACTAACTACTAATGTTGGAAAAACACATGACATACCTTTCAATAGCTGATGGTGTTTCTTCACTGAAGTTTGGTCCACCACCTTTTGAGTGGTCACTCGTCACAGACACGGAGTCTGAGCTTTCACTAAGGACAAAGAGCAGAAGGAAAAAACACTTTACTACAGGAGGATCCTCTGCCTCAATGAAGACATTTGATGTTCCAAATGGTAATTAAATAGAGTTTAACTAAAACTATATGAATTATTATTTCTATCTTAACCACAGACATTAACTTTGGACACACTAGTTATCTTTTGCTGTGTTTGACATTTGATTCACCAAAAGTTCATAATTTTTTCACTCCACAGAGATTCAATTGGATTGAAACAGGCTGTTTGTTCTAGAATTAGTGTAAAACATTAGGAAGTTCTAAACTAAAGTTTTGCACACAACAATAGTGAGAGAAGCACTCTTTGTTAAGGTTTTGTTCCTCACAGGAAAAACCTGAAACTCCAGTAGTGTTTAAAATGATTGTGTGAAAACAGCTGCAGTCTTACCTCTGTTTCTCTGAGAGACTCATCTTAGAGAGAGAGTCCTTTCCTCGCTCCTCTGACATTACTGCAGCTAAACAACCAGTGCAGACATATCAGCACTGGTTTGTGAAAACAGTCAGCTCAACATGACCTGGAGATGACAATATGTTACAGAGATGTTACAAACAAATATACTGCCATGTAGTGCATCAAAATGGTGTTTTATATAAGGGATAATTCACGACCAGCTGTGCATTAAATGATTTTAAAGCACAACGTGGAGGCAAAGAACCACATGGGATATTCACAGGATTTTTGAAAATTACTATACAAATCTATAAGGAACCAAATACAACCAGCTCACAGGAAATAAATTTATTTTTAGAATCACTTGACTTACCCTATAAGTCGTTATTACGTATTATTACATTCAGAAATAATACCGGTAAATAAAACGAAGCGTTAACACATGCACGTGACGTCACAGTCGACCGATATGACTGCGGTTACGCCCACTGAGTGGCAAAAGACTGAGTGGCAGCATTGGTTTTCAGCGTGAATGCCGCGAAAAACACACAAAACACATCCAAAACGTAAAAGAGCTTTGCGACTGACTGTACAAATAGCTTTGACACAAAATCTGAGGTATATTTTAACAGACTGCTGAAAGATACAGAAAAAAAGTAAATGGATTATTGCAATTCACAGAAACAGCTGGACTCCAGGCAAAGAAACATGCACTGTAAAAAATGAATGTGATTTTTACGGTAAAATATTGTAAAAACGCTATGGAAAAAAATTGTAAATGGGTTAACAGTAAGTTCCAGTACTATATACGGGGAAAAACTGTAAAAGCTATTACCAGACATTTTATGTAATTTTCACAGTAAAATGCTGTAAATTTTACAATTTTTAGAAGTAAAAAAGAACAAATCAATGTATAATTTACAGTCAAAAACTGTAAACTGATATTCCCACAATTCCCTGTGTGACACTCCACATTTGAAAGTATTTTGTTTAAATAATCATGTTTCTTAATAGTTTTTGTTATCAGTTATGTACATTAGAGTTTTATGTTACTTCTTCTGTTGTTTAATGAATGTTTATTGCATTACTTAAGTGTTGTGGGTTACCATGATTGTGTTTTGCGTTTGCGTGAATCACTCTGTGCACCTTCTTTATATTAGTATATACTTCAGCTCGTGTAAAAGCTATTTGTGATGAACTCTGATTCTTCATGTGGCTTTGTCATTTACCACCTGCATTATAATGGTGGTTGTCAGTATATGTTAAAGCTACAAAACAGATTTTAATAGTAGCGTGCATTGTTTTATTGCATTGAATTTACTGGTTTACATTCAAATTTTCTTGTTTGTAAATTACAGTTTTATACTGTAAAATTTACAGTTTGTTCTGTAAATGTGTTTACAGTTTTTTTGTATTTTTTAAAAAATTATTCTGGCAACCACAGCTGCCAAAATTATTTTGTAAAAACTACGGAATTTTTTTTACAGTGTGGATTTGCAGTTATCATTTTGTGTCAAAATGTTGGATTTTGAGGTAAAATCATACCTTATATATTGTATTGTTATATATTGTGTTAACAAATCATCAATTAAACATTTACCATCTTATATTCTGCATAATTGGGTGTTTTTAAATAAACACTGACAAAAACTACAAGTTTGAAGGCTGGATGATATGACGATGTATAACATTGATAAAATTATCTACTCGGATTTAGACCTACCTATATTGTAGTTACATAAAATATTCACAGGCAGATTTGCTTTATGTATTTCCCCGGCGTCGAAATCAGGCACATATAAATGTCAGGAAACATGATTCCTGGCTGCATGCCAATATCCATGGATTAGGTTTCTTTGACAAGTTGTAAGAAACACATTCGAGCCCAACCTTTAGTGTAATCGTTTGTTTTACTCGCGTTTTCGCAGTTTCCTCTATTAAATCCAGTCATGCAGCAGCTTCTTTTGCCACTCAGTCCAGCTGAGGGAGCGCGTTCCGGCGGGAAAGTGACGTCGATGCATACCCTCTAACATGGTGTTAACATTAAACTCTATAAACATAGCTATTGGCTATTTTAGTTCACCTCACTCCACAACAAATCTTTTAAATTTAATGGTATTCAGAACAGAACAAGAATGAAAAACAGGCTTATAAATGGCTAAACAAGCCAAGCGAAAGTGAAAGTAACGTGTTCTCCTACCTCTCTCATCCGGCACGAATCTAAATGTTTGTTGTTTGATGCTAAACTGTTATTTATTATTTAAACTTTACTTTATACTTAACGCGCGTTCCAATATCGATAGAAAACAAATCATCCTCCTCATGAGCAAAAATGCGCTTGTCAACGCCACATTGGAGCGGTGCTCACACATAACGGTACGGACTGTAGGCCTACTAGGACAATTTAAATTGAGCAGTGTAAATTTTTAAATGTTTATTTGACTGTACTATATTTTGATAATGCTGATAAGGCTGCGATGTCACGATTAATTTGTACATTGAGAAAAATAAACATAGCCTACATCGAATATAATTTATTTCTGTGTGAACCAAAATATTATATACAACAGATAATTATTATTAATATTAATTATGTTTGACATAAACTAACATTCACTATGGAGTTTATCTTTATCTCTGAAGGTCTGATTAAAAATACTTTCGATTTCGCATTATCAAAAAACAACCGCCCAAAATGAAAAAGGAAAACCCTTCTGAAACGTATTATTCGTTTACAATAACCCTTTCGAATAAACTTCATGTTTTAACTTTCATCGCCTCTAAAATATATATTCGTCCAAGTTAATTTCTAGCAGCTTCTACGTTAGCAGGCCTATAATACTTCCGGAATAAAACAGGTATAGTTTAACTTCAAGTTTTAAATTACGGTTACATAAACAGTACAAAACCAATACTAGCCTATATTTCCCAAAATAACTGTAATCAAGAAAGTTAAAACTTACTTGAAGTCTGAAGAGAATTTAGACTTTAATTTCTTTTCTGCCATACACAATGTTCGCTTGTCGCATGGTACGAGTCCAAATCAAAGTCCAGTATCTGGTGGAAAAGATTTCTCACCTGTCTGTAAACTTTGTTAACGATTAATGGCGTGGATTGCTCAATATGACATCCTTCTTTTCCATAAAACTACCATGAACACATTTAGGCTATCTGCTATTGTGGAGTTATCTGTGACGCGCGAACACATTCATGTAGTGTTGCCAACTTCAGAGAGAAAATGTGATTTAGCTACTACAGGATGTTAAAGTGTGCATCTGCACTCGCTCTCTCTAGTCCTCAGACATGAGCACACGTCATTTGGAACACAAAAAAGCATGAAGCGCTTCAAGGACACATGAATCGAGCGGGAACTGATTTCAACACAGACAACTTGAGAGGTCAACAATCTATACTTGCAACAGAACACATTATTGGAGTAGTGGAGGAATGGCGCGCAGTAGTCAAGACCGTCAAAAACACTACTAACGCTTCATGAAAACGTCTAGAAACACTGTTAAGAGATTATTAGTTTATCGCTAAAAATATTAGTATACATAGACATCAGTGTTTATATGCAAATAAACCTTTATCCCGGTACTTCTGTGATCATTTAAATATTTGTAATGATATCACGTCAGCCGAGATCCATATTTGGCTCCTTTCATTATAACATGCATACACAAACACACAAAGTATTCCAGAGGTAGGCCTATACATATTCAGACAAGTCCATGTGAATTATAAAATAAAATAAAAAATAAATAAAAAACAGCTTCTTTTTTTATGGCACATTAGACAGCAATAAAGATAGGCTGAGATTTACCAGATGCCAGTCAGGCTCATGACAGGTGGTCACCGAACTTGCCCCAGAGCACCAGAAATAATGATACGGTGTGGTTGAAAATACTGTTTGTAAAGCTTTCACATGCAGCCTACCTAAACATGATGTAACGGTCACTTAGAGCATTTACAATAATTTGTGGTAGATTGTGAACTGCGCATGTGCATTGAGTGTGTGCGTCTGTAAGAGAACGTGAACGGTGAGCAGGAGAAGAGATAACCGCTCTATCGACTTTTCCCTTTTATTTTCCTTTTTCTATTTGTGACCTAAGTTGAATGTTTATTTGGATCCTTTTCTCTCACTCATCCCCATGTATGCGGACGAGTGTGACGATGTACAAGTCATTTTATTAAACCCGGGGAAAATACACGCCAGCTCTCGCCTCACGTGCATCATTTCCTCGAGCTCTACACATTTGTTTTTCTGGGCAACAACATTTCAACTCTGCGTTACAATGACAACTCTCTTTGGGTCAGCGGCAGCGCCAACGCACGTGTGAATGTCCTGGTATGATTTCGTCAAAGGTTTAACAGACACAGTCGTTGTCATTTAGGAATAATATCGCGTTGGTGTTTTTAATCAAGATAACGATTTTTTTTTACCCGCCCCCTGTAATTCGCACCCTGTCAGCTATACTCCAGATTATCTTTATTAGCATAAACGCATTAGGTTTTATGAACTCGCAACACGAAGAAACTTTTTTTAATCTTTTTCTTTACTGTCGGTAATGAGTGGATTTTTTTTTTTAACACTTTCGGTTTCATTTCTTTGCTCCTCATACTGCCTGTCACGTGACTTTTTGAAATTCTCATTCTCAAATCTACTGGTATAGACTAGCCTACTGTAATGGCATTATGAGAAAAGCTGTTTTAAAGGCAAGGGGTGATCACATAGGTTATTAATTTGATTTAATATAAATTAGTTAATAAAATCTATTATTATTATTATTTTAAATATCCTTAAGTGAAAACGGCAGAACTCTGTTGTTGTAATGGTATAAATTTGAATTTGTCCCAGACGTTGACAAACAAAAACAGGATATGTTCTTCTGCAAGAAGGTATACGTTGCAGGTCTATAGCAAAGAATGTACACGAACAAGAAGCGACACTCAATAGAACGTTCCATTGCAACACCGGCGCCCAGCAGCAGCCCTGCGTTTCCGCCATTTTGTGGTGAAAGCGCACAATGAAATTAATTTACTATTAATAAATGTGTAAAGTTGCATAAAATGGAAATACTCAATAAAGTAGGCTAACTACGTTACCTCAGATGGTTGACTGGTTCGGTTCCACAACTGGCAAAATAAAACATATATAAGACAATACAACATTTACTGTAGGATCCATACAATTTACTGATGGCTTAATCTAAAAAACTGTTCTATTGCGATTCTGATTTGGCAGTGAAATTCGCCGATTTTGGGTGCGTAAGATGTGAATGATTCTATGGTCCAGTTAGTGTTTTCACCCCATAATGGCGGCCGCTCTACCGGAGCGCCATCTAGTGGCTGTTACCCAAAAAGTATCAGAGTGTCTCCTCTTGGGTTCTATACTCTTTGTCTATAGTGTGATTTCGTGTTTTGTATATATATAGGCTACAGTATACAGTATATTTTTTTATCAACATTTTTATAATTTCTATGTACATGTGTATATAAGTTTTATTTAAATTACTACTTAAATATATGATAATGAGTTTACACTGAACAGTTCAGCTACATGAGAGTAGAGTTACCGTGACGACTGCAGTGCACCCTCAGTTAACAAAGAGCAAACAAAACAACTAACTCTTGTCTCTCTCTCATTTACTTGGTTAAATTAATTAAATTCCATACCAAACTGTAATTTACGTTTTAATTTCTAAATAATTAGTTTCAATTGATTATTTATTTTATTAATAATTAAGACACTTTTGTCACAAAAGTTTACTCATGTATCACTTACCTGAAATACTCACCTGAGTTGTTTAATGTTACCTGAGATACTTACCTGAATTCAGCCAGTTGTGTGTAAGTTAAGAATTAGGGCATTTCTGTTCAGAGGTTGATAGACAATCAATACTGAGTGTTCGCCGGCCGAACCGATTAATTGATTGTAATATTAATTCAGCTACATTAAGTTAATTTGATTAACCGATTCAAATATTTATAATTAATTATAACGAGTTATGATTAATTATTCATATTTCTTTTGAGCTAATTTGCTACAATGAAGAGTTAAAAAGGTTTCAGGAAATCCAGTTCAAGTTTCTCCTAAAACAAATTACACTCTTGGAGCTCCACCTAGTGGCTATGAGTAGAAACATGGCAGAAATAATAATGAGTAGGCCTACTGTTAAAGTTTGTCTATCAGATCAAACTACACAGATGTAAATAATCGAGACCACAAAAGGTTTCAACTCACAATCTGAGCTGCTAGTGTATCACATGAACTCTGTCAATCACATTTAACTGCTATATGAATTGTATCATTTAAGGGCATTAAAAAAGAGAAAAATCACTCTTCACTCTGTTGTAAAACTAAATCTTTATTAAAAGTCACCTGTTTCCCCTGAGATTCATTTCAATGGTGCAACAGAAATGACAGTTTATGAAATCATTCTAGGGCATGTATTTGACCTAACCCCATCACTGTTTAACATCGAGATCTTCTGGAAAGATCCGGTAACCCTTTGAGAATCAGATTGAATGTCTTGAAATTGCTTTCATACACACTTTAAAGACAAACAATGCTTCTAAACTAAGTCATGTATGGGACACATGATGCAAAGGCTAAATTTGATTTCATTTTATAATGCTTGTATACCAGATGAAACTGTGGTGGAATATTTTAGGTGGACAGATGTGTGTCAATTGGGACGCACCCATTTACAGTATTTCAGCATCAATTCATATACTAATAAACGGGATAAAAGGACAGATGCATTTAGTCTGAATAGGAAGTGAGTGTCACCTGAAATAAGTGTGCATAATAAGTCCATAAACCCCTCTATTGTGAATAGTTCAGGTATTATTCACAATAGTGTTATTTCAGGTACCAGCTGTCTATTGCTCTGTTAATGAAGTTTGTTTACCCAGCGATCCCATCTCTCCTCTTTGAATGTCACTGAAGCACTCGTTCCTGCACTGTTAGATGGGAGTAATTGTTGTTTTTGGTGTGCTTCATATTTTTAATTTGTGTTTCAGAGATCCAAAGACCGAATTACGGATAACATTTGGAGGAGAAGTGCTCTCTCAGCCGGTTCTGCATTATTTTTCTCATGACTATCGTCCGTTTAATGATCTTTTAGTGTTTAATAGCATTTTTATTGTTAGATTGTTTTTTAAAAATATTTAAAATAAATACGCTGTTTCAAAAACAGTTGTTGAGGGGTTAAACTAAAAAATATAATGTTAGTTTACATATTTTAAGCTTAATATTGGCATTTTAGATTTTTTAGCATTTTAATTGTTAAATATAGTTAAATTTTGTGATTTAAATTTTTGTGATTTAAATTTAAGTTTGTGATATAAAGGGGGTCAGCTTAAGTAATATGATGTCCGTTCACATATTGTAGACTATTTTAGCCACATATGTATAGTATCTTGTTTCAACTTGGTGAGCTTGTTTTACATTTAATGTCGGTATGAATCTATTGCATATTGAGTAAACAACACTGCACTGATTTCCAAGAGAAAAGCGTCAGTTCCGCAATGACCTGCAGGTGTCAGTAATGAGACGCGTCACTAAAAGATCCGAACAGCACAGAAGAAACGAGTCGCTCTGATGGAGACTGTTGATCACATAATAAAATGCTGATATTTATCGATTTGTTGCTGGAGGTTTGGGATTTCTGAAGCGGTTTCTCATCTGCAGACGTCTGTTAAGCTGAATCAGCGTGAGGCGCGTCGGAGCCCGTGAAAATGTCTGTTGTTTTTGTTCCCAAACGGCAGCGCGGAAAAGCGCAAATCAACCAGGAGACAATTCAAAGAGTGAGTTTAACATTTCAGCGCTTAATTCGTTCACATACACACACAGTTCGGTTATTTAAACGATCTCAGGTTTTCAGGACTCACGGAAGTGACGGAACCGTACTGGGGTGCGTTTCCCGTACAACGACATGCTTAATTACCATAGTACGATGCATCGTTGAACAAATCAACTAGCTAGTCACGACTGTTTCCCGAAACGTCGCGAACCTGTCGCTCAGACACGTTTTTTAATGAATTCACGCAGGTGGTGGAGTAATAACTTCTTTAAATGAATCCGTTTGAGATCGAATTAATGCTGAACGTAAGAACGAGCCTATGATTTAATCTGGAAATAAAGCAAAATAACTGAGAATTAGTCCTCAGATGCCATGTACGTAATTTATAGGCTCGTTCTTACGTACTAGAGCACGTACGCACATGCGCACTCTTCAAAAACGGTGCTTGAAATCTGACAAACTAAAATATGTAAATGACATTTGTATATATTCGAAATAAAAGATATACATTGTACTTAATGTCAGCTTGCTTATTTTACTCAAAATAACGATTTATTAAGTCCACATGTCATAAAAACAAACAAACAAAAACGTTCGTTTTAATGATGGTTTCGGGAAACACCAATTCATTGAACTATGTTAGTAACGACGGAGCTTGAGATGTTTAGTTGGCTAACGATGCTTTTGGGAAACGCACCCCTGGACAACTAGTTACTTCAGTTACGCGAGTGCGCGACTCTCGCATGCGTTGAGTGTTTTCGGTAACTTACGGAGATGAAGATATGAGCTGAATGTCGTATGAAGATTGTAGATTCAGATTCCAGTCAGTGTATTTCACCGGAGCTGCTCTAGTCAGTTTGCCGTTGGAGGTCTCCGCGAGCGCGCGCAGGTATTAACGGCTGTTCGTTAAGAGATTTGAATGATGAATTCGCGCCACTTCTGTTTGCTGCAGTGTGAACGCGACATTTCGGGAGTCGCACCTGTTATTAAATAAGTGTGAACATTGCATATTTAATATAGGCAAAATAATTATTTATATTTTCTTAAATAATTATATTTTCTGATCAATTCAAAGAGTAAAAATGAACTCAACTTTTCGAATGTAATTTACGATCAAAATTCAAAGCGAGTAAAAATACACAAACTCACTCTGTTTAAAACAATCACAATTAAACTAATGTAAACAGTGTTTGTACTGAAATCCTTATTAATTTTGTTCTATAAAAAATCTGCAATTAAGCTACCAAATTGAGCTAGATAAGGACTTTTTACTGTAAAAAACACTGCATTTGAAATAAAAATAATTAAAAAGGAAAAAATATACAAATAGGTAAACAAAGAAAGCTTCAATTAGTAATAAATGTGTTATTTATGAGTTTAAGGGATTTTACAGTATGGGAAATTTTAACATGAAAGACTTCAAATCTAGACAGTGTTGAGACATTTGTTCTTGTGAATAAAAACATTTTCTATGCAAAACAAAATAAGAATTCCAGAAAAAATAAATATCTTTCAGTGAAAAGTTTAAATCACACTTTGAGTTGCCACAAAGTTTTACCATTTTATACAACTGTAATAACCACTTGTTCAGAAGTCATCACAATTATATTAAAGTCATGAGCTCATTAACATTCAGCCTCCATATTTACATATCAGTACTTAATCAGCAAATAATGACGAATAGTGTTAACCAGTTGTACACAGGTTAGTGAGTTATAAGAGCTCATTCACATATACAGTTGCACAAAAAGCCCAGGTTGAAGTCTAAATATGCTTTGAAATGGTTATAAAGAATTAAATAACCTACAAAAGTGTAGATTATTTTAAAGTGTGTACTGAAGTTATGCTATAACTCACTGACACTGTTTTGCAGCTGCTGAATGAGAACGATCAGCTGGTGAGATGCATCACTGAGTATCTGCAGAAGGGCCGAGCCACCGAGTGCGTCCAGTACGTGCGTTTCATTCTTCTGTTCTCTTCAGATGCTTTAGTGCTTTTAATGAAGTATGTACTTCATCTCCTTCACAGATACCAGCAGATTTTACACCGGAACATTGTGTATTTGGGAACCATAGCTGATGCCGGCACAGAGATCCTTCCGGAGGAGACGCAGACTCCAACTGCTGCAAATGACTCAGTCAGTTAGATTTTCTGTTTACAGGAATATTGTAAACATTATAATAAATGTAAGTTATTAATTGTATTGCTCAGTTGTTTGTGTACATTCAAATATGAGTGAATATAAGTCATTTATGTGCCAAATTTAGGCACCAAACCTAATTGCAAAAATGTTTGCCCCACTCTGAACCATGAGTATTTTATTTTGTGTATTATGTGTATGAAAATAAAATCACATTGGCCGAAAGATGCTCCTGATGTCCCTGCTGGGGAACATTGTTTTTATGTACATACTTTCATAATGTTAATATTTGAATACTTTGTATAATAAATATTTGAAACAGTCAACACTTTGGACTTTTATATAAACAAGTACAGCAGAACTTTTCCACTATTTGCATGTTAATTTACTAAAAATGTAGTCTAATTTTGCTTTGTTACTAATAAAAGCTCAATTTACCACGTCTGAATCCATTCTGAACAAAATGCAAATCAGATTCGTTTTGAATCTTCACATATGTTCATTTCCAGTTCGTTATGGAAGTTGTTCATTTCAATGACCCCAAACATTTAGAGAGAAATTGTATAAAAAAAATTAAAAAAAGTCTAGTAACAGGCCTCCATATATGTGTGCAAATTATCAGATTTGTGCTGGATTTATTTTTTTTTTGACAAAAGAACAAATGTATTTTTTGCCTTACCCATTCATTTTCAAAGTGGGGTGATTTTGACCCCAAACACCCTTTTTGTGGCCCTTTTTTTTTTTCTTTTTACATACCTTCAGAACAACCGAATCAAGCCCAGCCTTTTTTTGTATGTATAGATAATGTAAAAAAAAAAGTCAAAATCTTAAACCACTCAGATGAAACATGTTTTTTAACTGAAGGAAGTTCAAATGGGGTCATGTTGACCACAAACATCCAATTAGGGTTAAAGTAATTAAACATCATGGTGGTATTGTTGTACTGGCCTTCTCCTGACTTTTAACTGCAATGAGAATCATTGAGAACATGGATTAACAAACACAAAATTTATATGCAAAATGAGTCACAGACGAAATGAAAGCAGATGTTATGTTATATATTTATTTTTTGCATTGCTGGTACACTTGGAAATAATCAGTTGCCAGCTCTAGTGAACAATAAGCAACATAAGCCAAGCAGTCGCCCCTCACGTCTTCTGTCAGGGCAACATCATTTCTTTCTCTTTTTTTTTCTTTTTTTAAACTCCTTTTAATTTTTTTGAAGCCACTAGTAAACCATTTTGACACAGCTGAGAAATGTTGAGCATTACAGTCCAAGGTCATTGAAGATGTTTTATCTTTTAAAAGAAAAAAAAGCCGAAACAGTTTGGGAGGAAAAACACGGACGAAGCAACGAACCTACATTTTTGATTGTGCAAAGCACAGAACTATAAAAAGATATATTTATATACAGCAAACGATTCTCTGTAAACATGGTAAGTATGTTAGTTTTCAGAAAACATGGTCATATCATAAATACAGGCAACATTGGCATCGGCAAACGTCACGAAATGAACATTCTGGGCTTTTAAGATGCAGCCCGAAACCTCAGAAACCAACGGAATCTGGGCTCAAAAATAACCAAAAAAACAAAATCCACCCCAATCCGACCATAACCATTTATTAGTGTTTATAATGGCGTATTTGGTAACCTCTGTAGAAAGAAGGTACAGTTAAACTCTGTAGGAAAGAAAAAAATGTGCTTCACATCTTGGGAAAATAACGTTTTACTTATTTTTATTAAGCCTATATTATGCTAACTTATAGAGTAATGGTATAATGTGTAAGAAAATACAAAAATAAGATTAATACTGTCAATATTTGTACAAGAAATATATTGTATTTGAAAGGAATAAAATGTTATATTTATGGGAAGTGTTAGTGTCGTTCTGAAGAAAGCCAATGGGAAAACAAACGCAATGAAGGGGTTGTGTGTTTTTCATAAAAGGATTTTTTCTCTCTCTCTCTTTCTAGATATAACTACTACTACGACTCCCAAACGGCATATCTTTTTTTTTTTTAATTTCAAGCACCATTTCCCCCCTCTAAACAATACTTTGGTTAGAGAAAAATATCTGCAAGTGCTATTCAAAACAACATGGCACAAAGTTACTTACTGCTAACATCTTTTTTATTTTTTATTTTTTAATCTGTCAGACGTTGAAAAAGTAGTGTATTTCTTTCAAATTACACCTCTGCTATGATTATTATATTTCTGCCGAGCCTGCTCAAAGCCTCTTCATAAAAAGTAAATTATTTATAGTTCTTTTTTGTGTCTTTTTTCCGAGTCATTTACAAGCTATGGAACAGTAGCTGAGAGCTGCAGTCTGGGTCGTCCCACATGACATTTGGCAGTTACAGCTATTTAAACACAGTATCGTTATATGGGACGTCCGGTTAGCGAACCAGGACCCCCGAATCTTCGTTATGCGGCTGCAATAGTGCGCTGTGAGTGAGCACGGTGGCCATGCATATCGGGAGACGCGGCGTGTAAACTCAAAGCCGAAAGCCGCCACCGCGAGACCGAAGCGCGCTCCGTCTTCAGTCGTGCGGATGCGGCCGCCAGTGAAATGGTCCGACTAGCTGCTGTTTGTTTGTTAACATGAATCATGCATCGTTTGGACAGCGTGGAAGGCAGTTACGTTTCTGTTTGGGGATGTTTAACACGCATCTGTGTACAAAAATGTTATTAACCACTATGTTAAATGCAAATTTCCCTATAAAAACACTTCTAGTTCACAAGGTTGGAGTCTAGACCAGGTTCACGTGGGTTTACGGCACACTTCACCACAAGATGAACAATCCCAGCTAGGTTCTACGAAGCTCCGGATGACGGCCGTGTTCTGATTATAAAATAGCATCCTTCCGCTGCCCGACATGACCTTTTATGGGTTCACATCTGAGCGGAGGGAAGGGCGACCTCTCCCAGCACGGGTCCAGCTCAGTACTGGTGTAGGTATGAGGGTCGATGCTCGGGTTTGAGCGGGAAGGTTTTGAAGCCTTTGCTCAGGATCTTGTGCTGGGAAACCTGCTGCTGCTGTTGCTGTTGCTGTTGTTGTTGTTGTTGTTGTTGTGTGAACGGGAAGCCGGAGGAGATCCCGGAGGATGGAGGGCAGTCATTGGCCGTCGACCACACTGGAGACTGCAACATTTGCATGGAGTCGCCCCATTGGCTGGAGGGGATGGTCATCTGGTAGAGGGAAGAGCTGGGATTGGGCATGGTGTTGGTGTGTGAGGAGTGCTGCCAGGGGGCTTTAGGAGGCCATGTTTTAGTTTTGCTGTCCTGTAACACAAAGAACACAACATATATAGAACAAAACAATGGCAGTGTGCAGGAAAAACAGTAACAGAAGGGCCAATGACAAACATTCATGAACACTGTTTAAAGTATTTAAAAAGTTTGCATCTGCATTTTAAAGTTTCTAAAAACTATGTTTTTAGTTTCAAAGTTTCTCAGAAATGTAATTGCTGTATTCATGGTGGTCTGAATAGTTAAAAATATTTTACAACATTAAAAAAAAAAAAAAAAAAAAAAATATATCAAGTGACTAGTAAAAAAAAAAAAAAAATTTGTACATGTTTTTGCTGTTCTTGTTGCATTTACGTGGCTTTAACCAGCAGGTGTCCTCAGCTTGCTATGTTTGGAGTGAATAGCTAGTGTAATCGATCTAATCTAACAGTGAATTAAGCTGACAAAGTCAATATAGAGGAATAAAAACAACGCCTAGTCTTTTTCAATGCAGCTTCAAAAGAAGCAAGACAATGTTGTTGAAACTAGCGCTGGATATCTGAGGTAATTTTATGTCACACTGTTTGCTAGCCTGGCATAATGATCTCATGGTTAATACTTCTCACCATTTATTCCGAGGCTATGACCGAATGTTTTCTATATATCCATTTTCTTTAAAGTATCTCTGAAAAGGGGGGTTTACTTGTCAAACAGTGGTGGCTTTTTCTGGACCTCAGTGATTACCTTCTCCACAATGTCGCCTGCCATTTTAAATGCGCGAGCCCTTGAACTAAAATGGATTCTGATTGGCTGTCAGTGTTCAACAACTGATAAAAAAAAAATTCGTTCTGAAACTGATCCCAGCGATATTGTTTCTCTATATCGTTATCGTTATAGCTGTGGTGTGGACAGTGCTATTCTTTTATATTTAGAACGATTTTTAGAACTATATCTTTATTGTTATCTTTATAGTTATCGTTCTTGGTGTGAACGGGCCTTTAATCTGATTTTTGTATTTTCTTACATATTATACCATTACTGTATAAGCTAGCATAAAATATAGGCTTTTTAAAACCAAGATGTGAAGCACTTTTTCTTTCCTACAAAGTTTATCTGCTCCTCCTTTCCACAGACATTGTCAAATTAAGAAAATTAAAAAACATTTCAAAATTAAGTTTATTTTGACAAAAAGTTGTTTTTATTACGGTACCGACAGCTAATTTTTTCCAAGTATATTTACAAATATGAAGTTTTCTTGGGGTTTTATCATTTGACAACATCTGAAGTAACTATGTAAGGAATAATTGACTCCGATTTGTTGAATTATTAGAAAATAATGCACACTAAAGGCAGAGAAGCAGATTTACACCTCAGGTGTGCATTATTTTCTAATAATTCAATTGTCTGGAGTGAATTATTCCGCTTATATTATGGTTACCACACCTCAAGACATTCAGATGTTATATTTCAAGACATTTGTCAGGTTTTTGTCCTTAAAACACTTGTGTGTAGGACTAATTTCTTATGCATCTCATCCCAAACCTCCGTTGCCAATTCAAAAACGTCATTTTAGAGATAGTGACGGAGGCTTGAGCCATTAATAACAGACTAATGCTGATAATAATGCAGTTATTAGAGACAGAGAGAGAGAGAGAGACAGAGATTAAGCGTGTGAATTACCCAAGTCTGTGCGTCTCTCGTGTTCGGCAGCAGCGTCTCTATTAATAGCAAAACTGTAAGTTTATCTGCTTCAAGAACAGTGCCGTTATTACCTCGCTAGTGAGACATGTCATGTATCTTTTAAGTTGCTCAACTATTTTACTGATAAAGTCGTCCTAGCAGCGCTGACAACACGTTTCTGTGAGAGTGTGTGTCTGTACTGTATGTGTGCGCGTTTGAGTGGGAGAGAGTGAGAGAAAGAATATGTGCTGTCTGTACATAATAAAACGTAATTTTGTGGCAAAAAACATTGAAATAATTTGTCTTTTTAATCCTATTGTTTACTATATTTATTTGCCTGGTTGGTGTCATTGTGGGTTTTGGTTCTTTTACTGTTGTTGTCTGTGAGGAAATAACTGAAATCATTTGGCGAAGTGATATGGACATGTAATGCAGTAATGGAACAACTTTAGCCGTGCGTTTCCCTGAAAATAACTGCACACCTTAGAACGTTTGTCAACCAATCCGATTCAAGCATTCAACAGCCTCATAAGTAATCAGAATCAAATTATCGGATATTGTAAGAGTCTTCTCTGTGATGTCATTTCCTGGCATCCTGCATGATACGCCACACTGAATTTGGCGTGACATCATTTGTCAGAAATCATGTTTAACTGGCTAAGTCAAAAATATAGTATATTACAACCAACTGAAGAAAAAAAATGCACTAATTTTGGAGCAGAAACCACTACGCACACAAAGTTGTTTATAACTGGATTAACTCCATCACAACTTTCTTAATCCAAACTTTAATTATTTAAACATTCTATAAACAAAAACTATTTACAGCAACAGCTGCACATGAGAAAGCACCTACTGTGAAATTCCATCTCATATCATCATGGAATAAACATTTCATTTTTACCTGGTTACTGTCGTCACTGGTGTGGTGCAGTGGAGGAGAGGGCAGAGTGCACACTTCCTGTTCACCACAGCTGTGTTTCCTAAAAAACACACTCAAAATGAGCGACACTCATCTAAAACACTGTCGCAAATGAATAGTTTCAGAAGTTTTTGATGAACAAATCAAATGTTTGTTACCGTCTTTGTTTAACAGCCGCCACCAGGTCAGGCCCAGAGAACATGGAGAACAGACTGTCCCCATTGGCCGAGGAGGTCTCGTCACTCGAGCTGGCTGAATCCCCCTGATTGGCTGACCAGCCGCTGTTTACCGCCTCCCTGCTCAAACAAAAACTCTCTATCAGCATTCAAAACTGTTAAGGTCAATATTTACACTATAGAACAAATGAAATAATTCATGGCAAGCAGAAATGTGATTGGTCAGCGCGTCACTCACCCCTCACTGTAGTATTCTGGGTGTGGCCAGCCCCTGTGCTGCTCGTCAGGGTGGGGCCAATTACTGCGGGTATTGCTGGGGCGACGAACATGTTGCGACTGTCGTTTCTGCTGCATGGCCTGATTGACCCCGGCAACATAACGCGCAAACTCTGGATCCGAGCCCACTGATGGAGAGACAGAGATGTGAGGCGTTTTGTTCTGCTCTTTGTTTAAACTGTCCAGCACAGCAGAAACACACAATAGAGTCCAACGCACACACACACACACACACACACACACACACACACACACACACATTAAAGAGACATGGTGCACCACATTATCCACAACATACTCGCGGTCGCACAGTATAAAAACCATGGCATATTTTACTTTGTTCTAATGAGAAAATAACAATTATTAAATAATTAAATGTGACAATTATTACATTCAAATAAATTCTAAATTCATTACATTAAAATTGAACTGTCAATCTGATGCATTCTTTCAGAGCAATTAATTATAAAGTAAAAGACTGCAATAAAAAAAAAAAAGTAGTAAGAGTACAATAATAATTATATATATATATATATATATATATATATATATATATATATATATATATATATATATATATATACACACACACATATACACACACACAGAAGTAATATTGTGAAATATTACAATTTAAAATAATGGTTTTCTATTTTATTATACTTTAAAAATAGAATTTATTCCTGTGATCAAAGCTGAATTTTTAGCATCATTACTCCAGTCTTCAGTGTCACATGATCCTTCAGAAATCATTCTAATATGATGATTTTATACTCAGTTAATATCATATTTAAGTTAATCTATGTTGGAAACAGTTGTGCTGCTGTTTTTCATAACCTGTGATACTTTTTTCAGGATTCTTTGATCAATAAAAAGTTAAAAAGAACAGCATTTATTCAAAATAGAAATCTTTACTATGACTTTTTATCAATTTAACACATATTTGCTGAATAAAAGTATTAATTGCTTTCACAAAAAATGACTGACCCCAAACTTTAGAATGGTAGAGTTTGTTACAAAAGATTTCTATTTTAAATAAATGCTGGGGTTTTTTTTTTGTTTTTTTTTTACTTTTTATTCATCAAAGAATCCTGAAAAAGTATCACAGGTTATAAAAAAATATTGATAATAAGTCAGCATATTAGAATGATTTTTGAAGGATCATGTGACACTGAAGACTGGAGTAATGATTATTAATTAATTGATTAATTACTCACTATATATACAAATGCATTCATACTCTTTAGTAAAAGGGATCAGTTTTTCTCAACCAATGATCCTCTACCACTACAAAACCTGAGATGAACACATCTGAGCTGACCGGTCTCTGCTCACCTGCAGGGTCAAAGGGCATGGAGTCTCCCAACACCCCAAACAGACTCTGCTCACTTTGGTCTCGGTTGGGCCAGGTGTTGTTGCGTGGTCCCTGCGGGGGCTTGTGGCCGAGCATCTCAGACATGACGCTGTCCATGTACGTGCTGACCAGCCCCAGACTGTAGAGGTCAGAGCTGAGGTCCGGCAGACCCGGGGCAGGCCACTGCGTCAAGGGCCCGATCGGTGACAGGCCCCCCAAAGGACCCTGGGGCCACTTGCTGGGAGCTCTCGGCTGCGGAGGCTGCTGGGAAGAAAGCTGGGGCGAAACTGGGGCCGCCTGCTGCTGCTGTGGCGGCTGACCGATCGGCTGCAAGAGATGCTGGTAGAACGGCAGGGCCTGTGAGGTCGGCTGCGTCTGCGGCTGTGTTTGCTGCTGTTTTGGTGTTGAAGGAAGTTGCTGCTGTTGTTGTTGTGTCGGTTGCTGCAAGGTTTGCGCCAACGTCTGCACAGCATGAGACACTTGAGACTGCGAGGTTGGCGGAGCCGGCGGTTTCAAGTCGGCCGCGTTTGTGGACGCGACCGAGTTCCTTCTCTTCACCAGCGGAGATGCCTGCTGGGATTTTCCCATGTTAAACCCCGACAGGAAGTCGATGACGTCTTGCATCTCCTGGTCGGTGGGCAGGTTCATGCCTTGCTCGTCCGAGGACGCACCGTTGGCGATCTGCGCGTGGCTGGGGTCGGGTGTGCACGGCATGCTGCTCATCTGCAGGATGCTGTGCAGGCGTCCGGTTTTGTCGTCTGAGTTGCCGCTGCTGCGAGACGGGGTGCTGGGGATGGAGTAACTGCCCCCTGCACTGGAGTTGGACGAGGTTTTCTTGGTGAAGCGTGAGGTGAGCTTGGAGATGGTTTTCGGGAGGCCGCTAGAGGATTTGGTGCTGTTCCCAGGAGGAAGATCGATGGGGCCGCCATAATCAGTCGTGTCCCGTTGCAGCTGGATCTGAATGGTGGGCAAAGTTTGTTCCCTGCACACACACAAGCAGACAATTACAACTTAGCTCTAATCAGTGTTATTTTAGCATCATTGAGATTAATATTTTGATTTTTATATTTTCCTTTTTCATTTTAGTTTTATGTATTCTGTTGTTTTTGTCATTTTTATTAGTTTTTTTTTTTTTAAATGTCTATATATTTTTTGATTTTTATTTTCAGTTATTTTAGCACACATGCATAAAGTTTGTGTATGTATTTATTAGGGCTGGGATAATACATCGATCCTCAATCGATACAATGAATCTGGATCCCCGAATAATACCAATTAACTCCTCATCTAGATCTAACAAAAAAATGTCAAATTCCTGTTCTAATTCAGCACTGAGTGAACTGAGGTGAACACATGATTGCAGCACTAATGTGGTGTCCACTGACTTGCGCTCCTTCCAGCGGTGGAGGTCAAACACAGCCGTGTAGAGCACGTCCACCAGGCCGAGGGTCTTCTCTGGATCCAGACTGCGCTGCAGCAGAGACATAGTGGCTGGATCCTCCTTCAGACACCTGCAAGACAAAAAAAGTAGAGTTAGGAGATAAGAAGATTAGATTTAGAAGTTTATTATATTTTATTTTTATTTTATTATTTATTTTATTTTATATCTTATCATCAGCAAAGGCTAAACTTAGAGTAGAGAAATTAAATTAAAATCTTAACACCAAAAAAAAAAAAAAAAAAAAAAAAAAAAGTAACAATATTTTTTTCTGCAAAAATAACAAAATATAGCAATTAATGACCTCCAGTTTGATATTTGATAGATAAGAAGATGCTTTTAGCTAAATTGACTCAAACTGGCCCAAATTAACAGGGGTTAAATGTCTTAATTTTTTCCCCACCAGCATTTTTTTTTTTTTTTTTTTTTAAAAGTTGCCAGCCACCACTTTTGATCATTTTCACAAAAACTTCATGGCCCCCAGAATATTTTGTTGTATGAGTATCTGAACATACAATATATCAAAAGAAATTGTTTTATTCTAGCTTCATGCATTCTATTTTTATCAAAACTTGAATGTGGGTAAATTTAATAAAAAAGCAGCATTTTGAACAATAAGCTGAGAAAATCATGTGCATAAGCAATGCTTTTAATCACTTATTTCTGCTCCTTTTTTGTCCGTGTTTTGACCTGGAGGTTCTGTACTCTTTCAGAAGATGCGTAATAGTGCCCCCCTACCGTATAACAGTGAAAACATGGATGGCGGGGAAAGAGTTAAGAGCATAATGATTTTATTCATACATATTCATTCAACAACATTAGACTTTGAATAAATGGTACGTAAAGCAGCTTGAACTCTAGCAGAGGATGTGGATCTACCAACTGCTGTCTGCGATACTGAGATTTAATAAACTATTGCTATAATTACCATAAATTTTACTGTATAGTTACTCACCATGTGGAGGGAACCTGGATCACAACTTTAGATCCTTCAAGACAGATTTGAGGGGCGTAAGCTTCCTTATTCTCAATCTGTGCCGTGTCAACCACAACCTGCACAAACACATCATCATCATCAGGTTTAATAACTGTACACAGTGTCATGAAGCTCTGCCAGTATATAAATGTCACTCATCCTGTGATCATCAATCATTTCTGTCAAACTAACAACACTCGAGGGCCCCAGTGAACCGACTTTATCACTGTTAGAGAGGGCGTTTCCACCCAAAAACACGAATGAAATATTTCCCACAGTTCTTGAAAAGAGTTCTGTGAAGCCATTTGAAACAGGGAGGGCGTTTCCTATCAAACAGGAAGTGGGCTATTGTTATTAATAGCGCAGGTGTATCCTCAATGTGACTCAAATGATGGGGACTCTACACAGAAAACACACAGACACGCCCAAAGGTCACAGCCACTCTGACCACACACAGAGCAAGGACAGAAACAGCATCATGGAAATGGCTTTATGATTTTTCATAAATCATTTTCCTGTAGCCGGTGGCCTTTTCCAAAACCTTGAGTTTAGACTTTCTTTCTTTCCTTCTTCCGTGTGAATGTTGCTGACAATGAACCAATAAAACTATGCTGGTTAATATATCAGTTGATAGAAAGTTCTTATTTTTTTTATAAAAATAATGAAATTATAGAAACCAACAAAAAGTTTCCAGGCTGCTACAAACACTTCTCAGGAAGGATTAATTACTGCTAACATTTGTGAGGTTTATGAAATCAAATCTAATAAATTTGATAATTCATAGTTTTCTCTGAGGCAGTAGTAAAGCAAGTATCATATGATGACATACGAGTCCATTCTACTACAGAGGCATCATTGATTTTATATGTACCCACTTCTAAACATCATTGATAACTTGAAAGAACGTTTACAATGCATTAATCCAATGTAAGTCACTTTGGAAAAAATCATCTGCTAAATGCATAAATAAAAACACCACATTTAAAAAGTGAATGGTGGTGTTTCCTGTCCTGTTTCTTTCCGGAATAAGCTGCATTGTGGACCAGACTTTATGGCGTTAGTCAAAGATGTGAAACTCACCAGTCCAGCCTGTCCAAACAGCAGCTGTACGGCAGTCTTACAGGCTCCTCTCCAGCTGGAGGGACACACCTGGTTCAGCACCTCTGTGACGGGGGAGTCGTCCCGCACGGCCATGCCGTTCTGATCCACCGCATCTTTGATCAGCTGCAGCACGGCATGCTGGGAAGAGATTACAATCGATGAAATTAGATGATTTTCCTTACTGTAATGCATAAAAATACAACAATTTAAATATAAGACACTACTGTTTGAAAGTTTGAAGTCTCTTCTGCTCACCAAGGCTGCATTTATTTGACCAAAATACAGTAAAAATTGTGAAATATTATTACTATTTAATATAACTGTTTCTATGTGAATATAATGTAAAATGTAATTTATTCCTGTGATCAAAGCTGAATTTTCAGCATCATTACTCCAGTCTTCAGTGTCACATGATCCTTAAGAAATTATACTAAAATGCTGATTATTATCAACGTTGAAAACAGTTAAAAAGTTGAAAAGAACAGCATTTACTTGAAATAGAAATATTTTGCATCATTATAGATCTCTTTACTGTCACTTTTAATCCATTTAAGGCATCATTGCTGAATAAAAGTATTAAATAACCTTACTGACCCCAAACTGTGCATCACATTTACAGTGAAAACTGTCACAAAAATAATAATAAAAAAAAAAAAACAACTAAATGGTTTTTAAAAAGCCTAATTTTCTTAATGCCTTTTTGTTTTGGATGTGAAATATCACAGGTTTTGTGAGATAAACATACCAGTGTTTAAAACCATCTGAGACGTGCATGTTCCAACTAATTTTATCATTTCTTATTCTTGTACTTGTTATCATGGACTACATATCCAGCTGGATCTTATCTCTAGTCATCACTCATAATATCGTGTTGTGAGAGAGGACAAAATACCGTTTTAAGCTTGAGGTTATCTGATGCGCTTTCGTTGAAGGAAACTCCTCGGAGGAGATGAGAGCCGATCTGGACAGGGATTGTGGGTAATTCACACTGGATGGGCTGAGACGTGGTGTGAAACCGTCCGGCCTGCTGGGCTTCGGCATCACTGCAGCAGCCCTGCACACATACACACATAATAATCAAACACTGTTCGTATGCGCACACAATAAAACCAAATAAATGACATCACACAAATGCACGTGCTGTTGAAGACGAAACCGCAGTCATGTTTACAAGTAACAGCTTGAGAACTTCTGAGGAAGTTGCTGATTTGATTGTGAGCTTGACAAGCAGTTTGAGATTTCAGGATACCCCCATTCAAGTAGACAGGACTTGTTCTTGGATGCCCGAAATAGTTGTCTGGAGGTGTTGCAAATATGGCCTTGAAAGGGACTTTGAATATGTGTAGCACGCTTCACACATACATTCACGTGTCTGTCTGTGTGCAACTGCTGAACACATGAACATCCTGAAAGAGGCTATAATCTGCAATAAGCTGTAATTCCACACACGGCAAACATACCTGCAAAGCTGCTTCCACTGATTTGGGATTAAGATGAAATCCGGCCTTCAGCGCATATTCACTGTGACCCAAAGAGTCTAACGCTGCTTTATACGCCTGCAACACACATGAACAATGTCAGTGGGTCAGTCTGAGGCTCAAAATAAGCCTCATTAACAGAATACAAAATTAACTCATCTCTATTTCTATATTCAATCCTGTTACTGTTCACTATTTATTTTAAGTTTGGCACCATCATGATTTTTTGCACTTCACTTACAAAGTGACCATTACATTCTTAAAGGAAAAATATTGAATGTGCTCAGTTAATATGAGCTCTGATATAACTATTGTTTAAAATAGTAGTTATAGCATGTCATACACATTAAATAGCTCAAACAGTAAAGCATGGCTCTAGTAACGCCAAGGTCATTGCTTCGATTCCCAGGGAACGCATGAACTGATAAAAATGTATAACTTAAACGCAATGTCGCTTTGCATTCTGCCAAATGCATAAATGTAAATAGTAGATAATAGCAAACAATTATCACGTTTAAACTGCGATAACATGATATCACCCACCACTGTTATCACAAAAATAAAACTTACAATGACAAATAGATACTGAGAAGGATCTTGCAGTGTTTGAAGGAGATCCACTTTAATTTATTGTGATTTTACAGCATTAACAGTAACTGTAATAACTATAATGTTCTAGTAGAAACTACTGTTAACATGGCAAAGTGTTGTGAGTGTTATCAGTGTGTGTGTGTTCACCTGTAGAGCGTTGTCGATCTTGGCGTTGAGCTCTTTGAGCTGGTGTTCAGGTATGGAGGTGTTCTGAGAGCAGAAGAGCTGCTGTACCTGAATGCCAGACAGACAGCCGTCTCTCCCTCTCTCCCTGAGACACGCAGTCACCTGAAACACACACACACTCACCTATTTAAACATACAAAAACAGTGTTTCCTGCCACACTGCAAACATTCATTCATTCTAAGTAGTTTAGGTAGGTATTTGAGGTAGGTTTGCAGATTGTTTACACAAATTGTCTACACAAAAGAAAGTATATAAATATATGACTCTGGACCACAAAACCAGTCGTAAGTCACATGGGTATATTTGTAGCAATAGCCAACAATACATTGTATGGGTCCAAATTATTGATTTTTCTTTTATGCCAAAAATCATTAGGATATTAAGTAAAGATCATGTTCCATGAAGATATTTTGTAAATTTCCTACAGTAAATATGTCAAAAGTTTAGTGAGTGGATATGCATTGCTAAGGATTTAATTTGGACAACTTTAAAAGGTGATTTTCTCAAAATTTTGATTTTTTTGCACCCTCAGATTCCAGATTTTCAAACAGTTGTATCTCAGACAAATATTGTCCTATCCTAACAAACCATACATCAATGGAAAGCTTATTTATTCCGCTTTTTATTCAGATAAATATCAGTTTTAAAAAATTGACCCTTATGACTGGTTTTGTGGTCCAGGGTCACATATACATGTATATTTTTTTTGCTAAAAGTGCTATTATCTTTGTAAATATAAATATAATATGTTATCTAAATTAAAATAAAATATTCCTAAATATATTATAAAATATAATTAATATAAAATGTTATGTGAATTTTGTATTAAAGCATACTGTGCATTAAAACATTAAATTAATTTTGCTAGAGTTTGTTGCTCAAATGCATCATTTTTGAGGTAGTATACAGTCTGAAAAGGATGGCAGACTGGACGTTAAAAAAAATAATATTAAGACAACAAATGGGTAAATCTCAAAAAATGATATTTATATTTTAATATAAATTAATATTTTATATTATATTTTATAAAATATAATATAATATAAAAAAATATATAATTAAATATTAAATATATTACAAAATAAATAAATATAAATATAATTAAATAAAATGAATATAATTAAAACATTTTAAAATAATTTTTTCAGGGCTTGTTGACTGAAATATATCTGTGTTTGTTTTTTTATTTATTTTTTAAAGTACTTTAGGTATGTATTTGAGGTAGCATGCAGGTTGTACTGAATAGCTTGACAAACTGGACATTGGAAAATAATATTAGGACAATAAATGGGTGAATCTCACAAAAAAAAAAAAAAAAAAAAAAACATAAGAATATATAGCAAATATAAAATGTCATTTTAAAATAACTTCATCAGGGATTGTTCACTCCAGGCTGGTTGGTCGAGAATTGATTGGTGGAGCAGTTTACCTCTGACGCTCCTTTCCATGAGCGGATGGCTTCCTCCAGCTCCGTCAGGGGTCCGGGACTTGTGTTCTGTGTGTGGGCATTTCCACGTCTCTCCTGAACCTGCGCCAGCGCCTCCGCCAGGCAGGACTGCGCCACCGGCTGGACTTTCTGCAATGCCTGTGACAGGAACTGAAAATGCACCTGCATCACCGTCAGGAAGCAGCGGCCCAGCACCTGAAAAAGAGAGTTACATCACACCTTTAACCACAATATGAAAAACAAAATTGTTCACTTATTGTGAATGATTCCTCAATGCATATTACTCTGAAGATAAAAAAAAAAAAAAAAAAAAAAGTCAGCTTTCACCAAAAGAGGTCACTCCAGGTGATGATTTTATGTAAACACAAAAGAAATATGTGGAAAATATTGCACAGAAAAATGAAAATTAGATGCTTTAACCTTTCTTTATGTGAAATGTTCTTTAAAAGCAGTCTTCACAACAGACTTCAAAAACATCATTCAGGCTATAAACAGACATGTACATCTGGTGCTGATGTTTTATTAATATGCAGAACCAAAACCATCAAGGTCAACTCAATGCACCAGACCACGCTTGAAGTTCCAGGAAACGGCGGTCGATCCCGATTGTAACGAGCCTGTTCGGAACATTCCCAGACACAGAAGCATTCTGAGCAGATTTACAGGGTTACTGTCGTATCGCTTCCTAAATAGGGAGTCTTTCCTGACTCACGTCTTACTCATCAGCATGAGAACGTGGAGACAAGCTCGTAAAAATAATGAAATATAGACATTGGATCATTATCCGCTCAGACCACGAGTCTGTTCTTTGTCCTGTTTGCCCTGCGTGTGTTTTCGATAAACAGAATTATGAGTAAGATTCACAGAATGAGACAGAATTGTAATGCATGAATTGCTTCTGTTCATAAAGAAGGCAGGAGACAGGCCTGTCACCCCCACCCATAGCAGAAGGGTTTCTTTTACAGGTATCTCCTGAAAATATCTACAGGCCAAGTTGTAAAGACAGAAATATGTCGTCTTGTGCAACAGGAGACATGAAAAACAAGGTGGCGCCAGTTTCAGTTTTTCACCCCTCACGCAGGAACACCTGAGAGCCGACAGCATATATAGAAACCTGTCTTAAATGTTAGCTAAAGACAGATTTGGACTAATAGGGACATAAATAAACTAACTGTGAAGTTACTACTTAGACTTCTTTATTCAAAACCAGTTTAATGGTTTCAGGGCTCAACATTAACTCTTGTTCTCTTGTTGCAGGAAAGAGCTGGACAAGTGAAACTTGGAACAAAGTTCAACAAAATCCAGAAACTAAATTAAGATCCAGAAAAGAAAAGAAAAAAAAGAAAGAAAAAAAAGTAACAAATATAATTGCAATCAGAGAAAAAGCATTCAAAGTTGTTTCTTGATTCTCACGCACAGTGACAGAAAACAAAACACAGTGATTGTCATGAAATGGCATGGATTAATATTCATCCCATTTGCTACTTTTACTTTATTTATATGCATACATGTACAAATAATCTATATATACATAAACATAAATGAAGGACTTTAAATGCTTTTTTAAAAGTAAATAAAAAGCTTTTAAAACAACCTTGAAATGTTGTAAAAAAAAAAAAAAAAAAAATTACTGTATATTGTAATTCATCTTTAATAATGATAACAATAACACTATTCAAATTATTATTAATATAACAGCTACTACTAGTACTACTACTAATAATAAATTATTATTGCTATTATTAACGATTATTATAAATATAATATTTACTTGCATTCATTTTATTATTATTTGCTACTACCACTAATAATAATTTATTATTATTATTAACAATTAATGTAAATAATACAATCTTTACTAACATTATTATTATTATTAATAAATTATTATTATTACTACTACTACTAATTAATATTATTATTATTATTATTATTGTTATTATAACTATTAATATATAATATTTACTTGCATTAATTTTATTGTTATTGCTACTACCGCTGATAATTAATAATATTATTATTATTATTATTATTATTAATAATTTATTATTATTATTTTTATTATTATTATTATTATTAATAATAATAATATTATTATTATAGTACTATTAATAATAAATGATGATGATGATGATGATTATAATTATTATAGATTATAAATATTAATATATAATAATATTTACTTGCATTAATTGTATTATCATTGTTACTACCACTGTCACTAATAATATATTATTAATTATTGTAAATAATACAATGTTTACTAGCATTATTATTAATAATAATAATAATAATAAAAAAGACAACAATATTGAAATGTGCAAATAAAAAATAGAAACTAAAGCGACTGAAAAGAGTGCATTTTCAAGACCAAGAACACTGTGAAAGCAAAGAGAACTGTAAACATGGTGTCATCCAAATAAAACATCTCAGAATCAGTGTTCAACTGTTCACAATCAAACAAATCACATCACAGTTTGGAAATCCGATCTAGGGTCAGTATTCTTATTGAGGGCATGCTGAGACCCAAAAAGAGCGCTGCTGATTGGCCCAGCGATGCAGCGGGTGTATTTCAGTAGCGGCGCTTCATTGAGACAATCATGGTGTCAGGTAACACCCCGGGGACGGGAATACCCTGCTGTCGCCCTGCCAGCCTAATGTAAACAGGAGAATGAACTCGCCCCTTCGCACACACAACAGGCAGATTCCCGCGAGGCAGGAAGGGCCACTTGCAAACAAAAACGCTCATTAGCAAATACAAGACGCTGAATAGACAACTAGCTGCCGCCGGTAAAGTCTGCCCTGTGTTTACAGAGAGAGAGCGCGTGTGCACTGCTAATATGTGTGCACTTGAGAAATATTTCCTCTGGTTTTGTTCACAAGTTCAGTAATAAACAGTGACACTTTCATGCACTTCTGGCAGCTGAAATGGTCTGATAAAACACACCAGGTCTGTTTTTAAAGCAGCAAAACTGGTGAGTTTTATATGTTCTTCATGTTAAAAAAAAGACGGCACTGCATACCAGAAGCCCTCTTTCACAAGACAAGACAAAAAAAAAAAAAAAAAAAAAAAAGTTAAACGCTTGAAAACAGAGCCGGAACTTTCCGGAGTGGTTGTTTCGGACGAGCTGTACAAGTTTCTGTTTGAGTATTCAGGACATTTTTGCTTCTGCAAACATAATAAAACACTTTCAATATTTGAAAACATTCCACAGCAAACACGTTCAGGGGGAAAGAATTTGGAATTGCCAGAATATTCCGTTTCATACTTAGAAAACTTTTGTGTTTGGCACGTGGTTCCGTTGGCACTTTGTAAAGTTGGGATCTATAGCTGCAGGTCTGGCCCGGGTCCCTGCCACAGCGTGCCCGTTTTAAAGGCCTGCGGTGTGAAGCCTTCCTGCTCGAACCATGACCACATCCACCAGGGCGCAAACCCTCGCTCATAAAGGCATCATTTCAGCTCATATGTGTCTCTCGAGCAGAGACATGGAGACTGACCAGCACAGCTCAACTCACACGGCCAACCACACAAACTAAAAAGTATGTTCAGAGAGAGAGAGACAGAGAGAGACAGAGAGACAGAGAGAGAGAGAGAGAGCGCGAGCGAGAGAGAGAGAGAGAGAGAGCGCGCATCTGGTTTCCGAAAATATCTCGGAACAGAGGAATTCCTCTATAAAAGATCTGGAGGCCTCTCCTCGCCTTTGAAAAATAATCAGTGTCTGGAACAACA
Organism: Ctenopharyngodon idella; assembly: GCF_019924925.1. NCBI lineage: Eukaryota > Metazoa > Chordata > Actinopteri > Cypriniformes > Xenocyprididae > Ctenopharyngodon > Ctenopharyngodon idella. Next base: position 36,121,510 of record NC_067237.1, on the reverse strand, counting down.
ACAGGCTGATAGTAAACATCAAGATTATTAGCACAAATGTCACAGGTTTGATCTCAGGTAGGGCTGGATTTATAAGAATTCCTGTCCTTCGAAAATTGTGCTTTGAGCGAGACACTTAACCCCTTAGTTGCTAGTCTCGCCCACAGACTGGGGCTGTCTGATGAGTGTTGCACAAAGAGGGGCGAGAGCTTTCCAAAATCCACAGGCTCTAATCTGATCTGTTTTCATACCTGTAGATTGTTTTGTTTTTTTTGTTCCGAAACAGGGATTTTATTTGTTACAAAGTTGCATTTTCTTCTCGTTTTGGTTTGCTTTCACAAGGGAACATTTTGAAGCGTCAAGTCACATGTGAGTAAAGCTGTCCTCTTATTGGTTTGAGTTTCCTCTGCGTCATCCATCAAGATGATTGACGAGTTCACTCTGCGAGCTTATTGTGGCTTTATTTGTAACTGTCGAGACACACATACGATTACAGCCGTCATTCCTGCTATATATACACACACATAATATATATTTTATACATATATATTAGAGAGGCACCAATACTAAATTTCTCTGCCGGTACCGACAGACGATTATTTAGAATGATATCGGCCGATGCAGATATCAATAGTCTAATTTTTAAAAAATTTGTGACGTTATGTGACATACTGTTCACAAGCTGATTTACTGACGTCTTTCCGTGGTTGAAACACAGATTAAGTGATCACATGAGACATGATACATTACAGTAAGTAGTACTGTATCTTTCAACATACCTTCTGATGTTCATGCATGTTTTTCGAGATATAACTTATATTAATGTGAAAGAAAAGACTTGCACTCCGCACTGCCGCTTGAGCTGAGGCGCTACAGCGATCTGACACGTCACATTTAAGAGAGCCAAAACGGCATTTGTTTGAATGTCATGATAAAAATGGACAGAATTTGAAAACTGAAACTTTGTTTTTTTTTTTTTTTAATCAGACAAAAAAAATTTTTATTTTTTTTTTTTTAACAAAGAACAAAGCTCTTTGTGATTATTGGAGGGTAGGCGCTACAAATAATGTTTGATTTAGCAAAAAAAAAAAAAAAAAAAAAAAAAAAAAAAAAAAAAAGGATTGCAGACATGGCAACCTTGGCTTAAACTACGGGTGATTCATAAGGTCAAAAGAGCCTGCTTTAACGTTGCTATTTTTTAACTGTCAATGCGTTATTGTTGCATTAACTAAAGAGATTTTCTTCGCACACAGTATGAGTTGCAGTCTGAAAACATATTTCTGCACCCTTTTTGATTGACAGGATATAATCGGCTCTGATCATCGGCTGTTTTTATACAATAGGCCAATGGTCGATAGTGATAATAGCTTTTATCGGCTGATACCGATTGTTGGACGCGACGTCAGTCACACTTTTTCCGTAAGTTGAACACGGAAGGCGTAGGACTTAGTGTTAGCGTTTTGAACTGCGAGAGTTTTACACTTTCTTCCTAAGTTAAATACGAAAGACAGTCTGGCGGAAGCTAATTATTTTATAACTTGTTAAATATGGATATTTTTCTTACACAAATGCATCGCTTCGCTTCAGAAAGCCTTTACTAACCGTGTGGAGTATGTTTATGATGGATGGATGCACTTTTTTTGAGTTTCAAACAAGTTAGGAGCATCACAGTGATTATTGATATATCTCAGATTGTGTTCATCTGAAAGAAGAAAGTTATATACACCTAGGATGGCTTGAGGGTGAGTAAATCATGGGGTAATTTTCATTTTAAAGTGAACTAATCCTTTAATTTCTGTAATTATATCTATAATTACACTGTTGAGCCTTCCCTTACCCCTTTACCCACCCTTAAACCTACCCATACCAGCAAACCTGTCCCTAACCTTACGCGTATCCCACCTGAATAGCAGCACAAGTGTTTTGCAATACAATATGAACACAAAAAGTACATTTTACTTATTTTTGATGCAAGTACATAGTAGTTAATGACCACTATTATCAAGTATGACCCAATAGCGATATATATCAAGTATATTTTGCTGGAAATAAGGTTGCTGTGATATCAAAACAGATAGCAGTGAAATCTCACAAATTCTCAATACCACAGCAGAAATATCAACAACATGTAATCTGGGTAGGTTGTTTTCGGGCGGCCTACCTCAACGTCCTGCAGGCTGAAGTCGTTCTGGTCTTTGAAGTTAGCCGCGCCTGCGCTGAGCTCCATCAGCATTTTGCCGATCTCGGGCTTTATTGCTGTGGTGAGCCGGCTGGTCGTTTCCATGACATGTTCCTGCACGTCCTTCAGTTGCATAGCCGCTTTGGAGTAACGGGAGTCCCGGAACACGCTGCCAAAGAGCTCTGTCAGGAACGCGCTCGCACGGCAGAACGCGTTCAACGCGTCCAGGTATTTGGAGATGCCCTGTTGGATGTCCGCAATCGCTGTGGTGGTGCCCGGGGGCGGAGCGTGACAGCCGGAAGGGGAGGAGCCAATGGTCGCCATGGGAGAAGGGGTGGAGCAAGAAGAGCCCAACGGGGCACTGAGGGTCCGGCTGAGCTCGGGCAACTGGTACTGCTGGTGCTGCTGCACTTTGTGCTTGGACCCGCCAAGCAAAAAGCGCAGCTTGTAGTCCATTTTACTTTCTTGCGCACTGCAACAATACATAAGTGTTCAATGCGCCCAGGGAGTGTCGGTCCTCACGAAGTGGACAACTCTTGACTTTTCAATGTGCACAAGTACTTGATGCCTAATTTGGGTCTTCTTGGAATCAAGTAAATAGATAGCTTAAAGATCCCATCAGAGGGGAAGTCATGACAGTATTCCGCTCCGGAGAGATGGACAGCGGTGCAAAGCAAGGTTTGAGGAAATCTTGCAGCCCAGCTGCAACTCTGCTCGCATCAAAAACGTTTGCGTTTATATCCCAGTAAAACGGCACACCAACTCCAATTAGCTTCAGGTATTTTCCCTTAGAACTGGTTCACAGGTGCCTCAGGAGGGAAAAAAATTATCTACACATCACTTACACACCAAGCACAGCTTCAATCCTGGCCGAAAATCCAAAGTGCATAATCAATCCTTCAAATGGAAGTGAAAAACCCTTCTTTCCGAACTCTTTCCGTAGGCCTCTAATAAAAATAGAAAAATCTTAAAAATCTGTCAGCAAAAAACAATGAATTTTCAGAAGAGGAAAAACAGTGACACCGTTCAACAGCAAGCACGGAGGATTGGCGTGAGCTACAGGGTGATGTGGCCTGCACCGCTCTGACGGATCCAGTCAGTCAGAGGGTTTCGGAGGGCCGTACAGCGGGTCAGGGTTCAAGCAGAGGGCTGGTAGAACAGACGCAGCTGCCGGGAGAGATCGCCGGGCTCCCTCTTGATCAGTTTCCAGAGCCTGAGGTAGTTAATACTCACAACGGAAACAAATGTGCTTCCAGATAGGGGTCTCTCGGCAAATGCGGACTGCAGCAACAAAAGCACAAATTATCTGTAAGGCCTCTCGGTCATTTCCTGCGAAAGAGACAAAGAGAATGTCAGTGAGATATCACAAGGAGGATGTGTTTTGACATTTGTTTCCAAACATTTCATGCTGATTTGATCAGAAGTTTGTTTTCAAACAGCACACTGATTGCAGTACAGTTTCTCTAGTGGTCATTAAATCAACTGCATGCAGCCTAAATTATTATGTTGTTGCATTTGTGTGCAAACGAATCAATTATTTTCACTAAGTTCACCAGGTGAAAAGTGTGTGTCTGATCACTTAGTAAAGTAACAGCACAGAACCAGTGTCTGAAATCATTCGGTTATTGAAATAAAGCAGAAATTTAAAAAAAATATATATTTAGATGAAAAACCAATAAAACTAAAAAAGTGTATGTTGTTGAAGTACTAAAATAATTAAAACTGAAAAAGCTAAATAGAGACAATAAAGATGACAAAAGAATAAAAAAATACTAAACCAAATAAAAATATAAAAATAAAAGCTAAAAATATTAATAAACTCTATAAATAATATTTAAATAATGATGCAGCACACCTCATCAACAAGACACGTGATTGGAAGAATCATTCTTGTCAAATGGAGCATGTTTAGGTGCTTAAAGTTTATTTATTTAGTATTACAGGTTCCTTTAAATTGCCGTAACCAACTATTAACAACAGTAAGTAATGCATGAGTAAACACTTCTATAACAACACACTGAAACAACAAATCACAATAGGCCTTGTCATGAAAAAGCAATGTCTGACCCTCATTATTCAAACCTGACAGAACACAACAGGTTCAGAAAAAGCACAGCATCCTACTGTCTGAAGAACAGGACAGGGCCCGTAGCCCGTCACAATATCTGCAATTCAAAACCATCAGGAAAAACCCATGAGAGACGTGTTTCAGTCTGTCATTATGCAAAGAGTCCCGTCAGATTTGCATGAGCTGAACAAAAAAAATGCTGCTGCACAATTTCACTCATTTTAACAGCTAAAGTTGTCATGTTTCAGGTGCCAGACACAGGTGCCGGAGGGTGTTTTATTGAACACAAAAACGTGTCCTGCGTGAAACGTGCAACATTATAAAAGACAACCCATGGACTAGAAGAAAAACAATATTTTGCACATATATATAAAAATACACACATGTATATATTTAATAAATATTTACATGTATACATACACACACATATTATATATATATATATATAAATATATATATATATATATATATATATATATATATATATATATATGAAATTTATATAATATATAAATATAAATACTTTATATATAAATAATATATTTTTGTTAAATATATAGATGCATGTGTGTGTATTTATATATACATAAATATGCAGTACACACACATTATGTAAACACAAACTTTTGGATGCGATTACATTTACCTACCTACATTTTTCCACCCAAATTCAGTTTTCTGTTTTACCTTTTCTATATTGTGTTTTGTTTATTTGTTTTATTTAATTCAAATATATCATCAAAAAAAATCTGTATATTAATGAAATTAATTCATAAATCTGACAATTTAATCAATCTTTTAAAATGTAATCGCATGAAAATAATATCAGAACAGCATTTTTTTATTTTTTCTAATTAGGTGCTGCACGATATAATACTGTATACTGTATATATTAAAATATAGATGAAAAAAAATATCTTGATTGTGTGAGATTCCTTAAAAAAAATAAAAACTATTAAAACATTGAATTATTATTATTATTATTATTATTATTATTATTATTATTATGATTAGATTTTATTTTTTAAGGAATAGATTTTGCTCTAGTTCACACTTCAGCAGATGAAAAAGTGTCTTTTTTTTCCACTGTCATTGTACTAAAGTAACTTCTTGTGCCGTTAAACCAGCATAAAACAATCCAGAAGTCCCTTCTGTTTATCTGCCGTGTTCCAGTGACCTCAAAATCTCACTTCCTTTGGCAAACAACAAGCAGCTATCTAGGAAAACACTTGCTCACTTGCACAACAGGGCCAATCGCAGCACAAACATTCGTGTCACCTTTAGACAACAGAGACAGTCGCCGCGTGCGAGCATCTGGTGTCTTTCAGAAAGAGAAGAGCAGACGTCTGTCTCCTGTGAAAGCCCAGCCTTTGAGCGTATGACAAGGAATAGGCAAGTGCAGTTCCTGTCTGTAAACCCTGTGGATTAAAGTGTGTTTTCAGTGCCAACCGGGTCAGAGAGTTCGCTGCTTTACCTGCTCAATAACACACAACAGTGGAAACAGGGTGGCATGCATGGCACCTCATACAAAACACCCTTCAGACACTAGCCGAATGGGAGACGGATGGGAAGTGCCACAGCCCAGAGAAAAGATGAAAAGGAAGTCTTGTGATGATGGATCATCTGTGCTGAAGGTCTTGTGCTAAATAAAGTTCAGAGCTTCCTCTGTCAGTGCAGCTTCTTATTGTGTTACAAAAGTGAAATACTAGTATCAGACCGCAGTACACAGACGAGCCTTCGACAAACAATCAACCAGATGGTATGGATGCAGGCTTGTTTCAGTACACAATATGGAAGCTTGTTTCCGCCACTAAATAAAAAAAATAAAATAAAGTTAATTGTGACTTTATCTCACAATTCTGACTTTTCTTCAGAATTATACAGTCAGAATTGCATGTTATAAAGTAAGAATTGAGTGATATAAAGTCAGAATTGCGTGATATAAAATCAGAATTGCGTGATATAAAATCAGAATTGCGTGATATAAAATCAGAATTGCGTGATATAAAGTCAGAATTGAGTTATAAAATCAGAATTGCATGATATAAAGTCAGAATTGCAACTTTATATTATTTCTCACAATTGCGAGTTTTTATGAATTCTGAGAGAGAAAAAAAAAAAAAAAAAAAAAATGGCAGTCTTTTTTCCCCTGCGAGTTTATATCTCACAATTCTGACTTTATATCATGCAATTCTGAGAAAAAAATAAAAAGAATTGTGAGATAAAAAGTCGCAATTACCTTATTTATTTTACGGCGGAAACAAGCTTCCATACCACAACGATCCTAAACTAACAGAATAAGGTACACAAACGCAACAAGTCAATTGCCAAACACATTTATCCAGAGATGTACACTGATACACAGCAGTTAAAGGGATTGTTCATTGAATTCTAAAGGCTATAGCATTTTTATGATTTTATGTTATTTAAATGTATATTATAAATTAAAGTCTCACTGCAAGCTGATTTAGATAAACCAATACACTACAGTTCAAAAGTTTGGGATCAGTAAGATTTATATTTTTAGGAAAATAATACCTTCTTTTTTTTTTTTTTTGGGCAAGGATGCAGTAAATTGATCAAAAGTGACAGTAAAGACATTTATAATGTAACAAATTAGGATATCCATTTTTTAAAAAATGCTGTTCTTTTGAACCTTCTATTCATCAAAGAATCCTGAAAAATAAATTTACGTCACAGTTCCCAAACAAATCTGAAGCAGCACAACTGTTTTCAACTGATAATAATCATAAATGTTTCTTGAGCAGCAAATCAGCATATTAGAATGATTTCTGAAGGATCATGTGACACTGAAGATGGGAGTAAATTACATTTTACACTATTTTCACATAGAAAAAAGTTATTTGAAATTGTAATAATATTTCACTGTTTTTACAGTATTTTTAATCAAATAAATGCAGCCTTAGTGAGCAGAAGAGACTTCATTTACAAACATTTTAAAATCTTACCAACCCCAAACGTTTGAATGGAAGTGTATATATTATACACCAGGTAAATAGATATTTTCTGACTACAGGTTCCCGCTATATTAAACCAAACGGCTGCTGTGTTGCATTTCAGGGCTGTGCAGGAACGGAAGAACTGTTGATCGAGCCGCGGGCAGCTGTTGTCCATGATCCACCAGCCGCTGTGCAGTTCCTGTCGGGCAAAACAACTGACCCCACACACGAATAATAAAACACCAAAACACAACTGTCCACCCCATCACAGCACAGCGCTGCTTTCCGCTCACAGGACACACTTTGAAATCGTCCTTCACATCTGTTACTAATGAAGCGCAGGAATGTTCCCCTCCACACAGAAAGGTGGATCATTATCAGTCCAAAGACACAGAGAGGATGGCTTTCGTCTTGTTGAACGTCAAAGGAAGATCAGGACGTCATTTATAATGCAGATGAGCCCTTCAGACAATCATACCTGCAGTAAAATCCAGCTAGTTTGGGAAACTCAACAAAAGTGACAAACCGGCAGCACACGTTCAGCTAAATTCCACAAATGTTTTCCAGACAGGTTCTGGTCTGTTGTCTGATCCGAGCAAACATGTTTAACAAAATCTCCAGAAACGGTCACACTTCAAAAGCTATAGTTCTTGAGGAAATCTGATTAGACAAGCCCAGCTTGAAGCTGCTGTAAAACATCCAATACTGGGGATGAGTTATGATAAACTAGATGTTCAACAACTGCCTACTAGATTTCTCTTGTTTAACAGTATTAATCTATAAATCCATAGAGAGGGTTTTATCTGGGGTACGTGAGTAGGGCCCTATGATTTCCACGACGCAGAAAAAAAACGGACAGAATCGTGAAATCCACTCATAAAAACTGAATTTACTGTATAACGCAGAATGTCATAATTTGTCAACTTTTGGATGAATAAATTAAAATTAGGTGTGTCAAATCACGATATGGACTAGTGTCTGTGAATATTAAACTGCAAGAAGACCATTTGAATATGAATCCTTAATCCTGCATGTCTCTGTGTGAATGAATGGCACACGTGCAAAAACGTTTACTACACATTGTGAAGCATGTGCTTCATTCATGACACTCGTGGTGTTTTTTTCCAGCATCCGCCATCTGACGATATGACGACAAACACACAAACTTCATCTTCAGAGCTGATCTGAGAGTCACTTCATGACTATGAGCATTTTACCGTTTAATAATTTGAGAAAAACTATTGTCATATATCGTTTATACACAGAAACGTCAAGCTCTTCATGGCAACCCGCCAAAATAAAAGTTAAGTTTAACTTGTGACAGAAAAATATTACTATTGTACAGTATAATGTAGGTGTATGTCTTAACATACTACTACTACTACTACTACTACTACAATTATTAAAATTTTATTTTTAAAGTATTAATCACAATTTTTCCACAGTTTGAAGGGGTTTATTTAAATTTCATTCAATTTTTGATTAAATATAAATGAATATTTTATGCCTTTATTTGATTACCAGAAAAATTAAAAATACACAAAGAATTTTATAGGGCCCTATTATTGTAAACAAATTAATACATTGCCTTTTTATTAATTCAATTAAATAGACATGTTTTTGATTAAATCATTAAAATGGAATCTAGAAAAATTAAAACAGAATTTGGTAAAAAAAAAAAAAAAAAAAGTATTTCATAAAGACCTAAAAATGTCATTTTTGTTAAACTAAATTGCTGTTGAATTGTATAAGTTTCATGACTTCAATTATTTAGATATGCTTTCTGATTAATAACATTTATTTTAACTATTAAAACAGAGTCCAGAAAAATTAAAATGGATAAAACAGAATTTGAAAAAAAATAAAACGTATTTCATAGGGCCCTGCCTGAGGGAACGGCAGAGGGTTTGTGAGTTGATGAAAACCTATTAAATTTATTAAATCATAAAAATCTAAAACAGATTATATATTTTATTTGTTGTCCCTTTATGTCATTATAATTATTATTAAATTAATTAATTATTAAAATATTAACTTAAAATCTTTGGTCCAATGGGTTTGGCTGACAAAAAATTGATTTGCCATATTAAAAAAAACTCAACTAGTCTATCTTAAGAAGCCCTAAATAATTATGTTGATTTATTCATAGTTTGAAGGGAATTAATTCAGAGATTCAAATTCTGGAGAGGGTTTTACCATGCTAAAATAAAACAAAAATAAAATGCAATGCACATTCCTCTATCTTTGATCATTACGTTTCTTATGTCAGCCTATTAGGCTAAAGAAATATAAAATATATAATTTACGATCTTGTCAAACAACTATTTTCACCATTTTATTGAAGCATAACCCAATGCATTACAGTGATTTTCCCACACTTCATGTTGTGCCTAAGAACACCTCCTAACGGTGGTAAAATCACTGTAAAGTGGCTTTATTGCATTTATCATGTCACTCTGCTCCAGAAAGCTGCCTTGTCATTTCTTCTCAAGGATCAGTATATAACATATCATTCTATGGATCTATTTATGCACCTTTAAGCGGTTCACTGACTCCAGAGCGTCTGTGGGATTATTTCTGGAGTATCCCATTCAGAAGACAGACAACAGGCGAACACAACACAAGTGTTACACACAGCCGAGACCCCCATATCGACACGTGCTGCGTGCAGCTGTCATATGTGCTTATGTCAGCGCATAACGCCTATAATCGTCAACATATATCAGTACCGTACGCTTTTACACAACCCAGTTAAACAAAAACAAGAGAAGCAAAAGAAAACACAAGAATCCCAACATGAAACTGGATCTGACAGCAGTACAGCAACAATACCAGAACTAACAATACCTTTATAGATCCTCACAAAGTTTCCCTGACAAACAAAAGGCTCCGTTCCATATCAGTCACGTACAGTATCTCTCCAGAATTCCTGTTTTACATGCGTCTCAGGCCTGGTAACAGCGCATGACCCCCTGAATTCAGACCCCTGCTCCAACTCATGACTCCATTTCAGCCGTACGCCAAAAGAGAGCACGGGTCGGGTTTCACACGCTCGTGGTGCATTGTGGGAATGATGGCCATCTCTGCTACTTGGCTCAGTAGCAGGCCTGACGTGGATAAAAACTCTACTGGGTGTCTGAGGACTCTGTGATTTTTGTGATAGAAATGGTTTCTGCGGCTGTGATGGTTTCTAAATGCAGCATTCAGATGAAAAACTGTAAAGACGACAGGCGTGTTAAAGAGCAAGCTTGATTATAAATTAAAACATTTCCCTGCTCTCCAGTTCAACTGGCTTTTTCCTGTTCTTTTCCAAAAGTGAAACATTTTACATTCCTTGATACCCAACAGAACTGGACCGGACACCATAAAAATAACCCACGACTTTGAGCTCAGGCCATATTAATGCACAACTCTCTGTTTGAACTAGTGTTGTTATCATTTAAGAAAACTATTAAAAACCACTTTTGTTCATTTAAATAAAGTTGAAATAAAATACTGTATAAAAACTTAAAATTAGTAATGTTGCTTTAGCAACTAACTGAAATAAGTAAGTTTAGGCACCTTGTTTAAGTGTTATGATCAGGTCCCCGGTGCATCTACCAACCCAGAAAATGTGAAAAAGGACAATCCAGTAACTTTGTTTTGGTAAGCCTTTCTCAGCCGCTCAGATTTCGCTCCCCTAGTGACGTAGGAAGGGAATCTTATTATAATATTACCGCTCCTTAATCTGCATGTTTTCACCCACGGCACACCATTTTGTACCAGTTCTAACACCATGGCAAAAGTTCGAGTAAAGCATGTTAACTGTTCTGTCGTTGGCTTCACAGACGAGCACTGAACAGTATTTAGAGTCTTGTTAGCTTGGATAGCCTACAAGCTGACCCCGGCAAGCTCGATTGCTAAAAAAAAAAAAAAGGAGCGTTTCTGTCCGAGCAATATTTTGGAAAAAATATTAGACCACAGCATTTGATAGCAATCATAAACATTAGCCTGGTGTGTATGGCTCTGTTTAGTAAACAGGTACACTATGTATAGTGGGCGTCCATACATGTTTTGCACAAAAGATTAACATGACGGCACATGCTAGTCGATGAGTTGAATCAACTCCACAGCAACTACATAAATTTATCCACTAACCATTCAGAAACGTCCAGTTTCATTCTAAAAGTTGTAACTTCTTCCTGAGTCTGTCCATCAGTGTCGACTCCGGTTTGAACAATGTAAGGCTGAACACCGTTACTGACAATCCTAATTTTGGCTGCGTGAGATTCTCCAGCTTTGTTGTTGTTGAGCAACCGAAGCGCGAGCTGTTAAAGCTCCGCCCTCTTCTGGAAAGGGGGCCGGGAGCAGCAGCTCATTTGCATTTAAAGGGTCACACAAAAACAGCGTGTTTTTGCTCACACCCAAATAAGGACAAATTTGACAAGCTATAATAAATGATCTGTGGGGTATTTTGAGCTGAAACTTCACAGACACATTCTGGAGACACCAGAGACTTATATTACATCTTGTGAAAGGGGGCATTATAGGTCCCCTTTAACATATTTCACATATACCAATATAAAAGTAGTAGGAAACACCATTATTTGCCAAGTGGAAACATTCAAGAACATTTAAAAAAGTACTTTAATATTACAGCAATATTCAAAATAACATGTAGTCTTTATGCAACAATGGAATGAAACAGATCATTAGGTCAAGCGTTTGAACTATTAATAATTATTCCAGTAATATAATTCTCCCAGTTATACTGGGACACTGAAGCACCTCAATAACATCACTGGCCAAAATACAAATTACTACAAATATGAAATTCTCTCACTGAACACTTGTATTGTTTTTGCTATGGATGGACAAAACTCATTAATTTTACAGATAACAGCTGATTCTGAAAACGCAAGCTCATAAACTAAACCTATTCCTAAACTAAATTATTCCCATGAGCCATTAACAGTAGGACTTCTGACCGATTAGGACAGAGCTATTAAACAACATGAAACAATGCAGAGTTTTATGGTGGTACCATGGTACAGTGATGCTATCAGATGGCGATACTATGGCACGGAATGATTAAGATTCACATACCAAGGCATTTACATGATATACTTTCAAGTACCTTGGTGTACCATGGAAGTACATGACTTGAAACCATTGGTAACATCCAAAAACATAATACCATAGTACATTCTGGTATATACTGAGTTAGGAAGATACTACACTTTAAAATGGAAAATTCTCACAATTTTAGCAGAAGTCAGAAATATTAATGAAGACAAGACTGCTTGAGTTTTCTTCCCCTCAGGAAATTAGACACGGGAGAAAGTAGACAAGCAAACGAGTTTAGGCTGGTTACCTCAGAAACCAAACAAAAACTTCCCCAACTCCATCACACTTCCAGATATCAGGCCAAACCAAGCATCTAAATCTGTACGATCACAACGATTTGGGACAATTTGTACAGGAATGCACACAACGTTTAAAGTGATCCAAAAATAAAAATTAATTTGCTCACTCTCATGTCGCAGCTTTCAAATCTTGTTTGTGCTGGCGCAAATTCAAAGTTCATGATCACAATAAGATGCGTTTGAATGTTTGAGAATGACATGGCTACCTGCAGGCGTCCCAAACAATATCTGAAACACCATTATGACTCAAATGACAACTAATTGATAGAGGCCAAATGCAGTTCCTCCTACACTTTTACATTAAATGGAGACCCAAAAGAAATCCCAGATCCATCACTAAACAACAATGTAACATTTAAACAAAAACGTTTGAGGGAAGACTTTCCTCTCGCGCCCTTTGGCAAACTTGGAACAACGTGACCTCTGCGAACACAAAGATTAAAACAAAAGAGTCTTGCATTCATGCTGAATGACCTCATTGCTTACTAAAAGCAGTCCTGATGGCTCCGATTCTGCCGTGGATAAACTCGTAACAGTGAGAGAAGTCATTTGTTTTGAGTTTAGAATGTGCTCTTTGTTCCTCAAAATCTTTGGCTTTGGCTAATGAAAAAAAACAGCACAGCCCACGGCGCACATCGAGGAAAGCCCTGCTTCCCGCGAGGACATGTTTGCGGAGGGTGAAACTGAACCCTCTGTGAAACTCGCTGAAACTGAGAGTCCTTCCTGCAACACCTGTTTTTCAGATGACATCATTGGGGAGCTGACGGACGGCTGATTTTTTTTATTTGAGGGGGGGAAAAAATCCCTACAAATCTGAGGTAATACATGTGCCAAAACTGTACAACTAAGTTTAAATAACTGTGTTGATTGGAATATTAGTGGGTTATTTTCTATTGCAATAACCTGCAATATTCTATTTTAATACTTAAGTCAACATGCAATCAAAATGGACTCTAATTTTTAATACATGTTTATGGTCTCATTTTGAATGATTTATCAGTCCACATTATTCAGAAGAGAATAATTTTGGGTTTATAAATTGGAATCAAAACTTGCTCCACCTTTGAAACAACTATTTTTTAGTTGCTGTAACAGATCCCTTCTCTTCTCCATCCACCTGACACCATTCTGGTACATAACACAAAGTAACACCCACTTTTTATGATTCAATCAAATCCCAATAGATGAAAAAGTCTCACCCTACATTTTTTTGGATGGTAAAATGATAATATAATAAGCTTTGTTGTTAAGTCTCAGATTTCAAAGCCTGTCAATTTTATCACAAATTTCAAACAATGAATGTGGTTTTGTTGCTCTTTAATGTGGCGTGACAGATCGCTGTAGGGCCTCAGTTCAAAAGGCATGTGAACCAATCATCTCTTCCTCTTACTACTAATTATATCACATAATAAACATGAATGAACATCAGAAGGAATGTTGACAGATACAGAAATTAATCATATCTCATGTAATCACTCAATCAGTGTTTCAACCGTGGAAAGACGTCAGTAAAATGTCACGTAATGCCAGTAAAATGTCACATAACGTCACATTTACCTCAGAAAAGGAGCGTTTTGTTAAATATATGCACAAATACATGCACGTTTGTACACAACTTTGAGTGTTGATTATTATATCGAAAAATAAATATAGAGCTGCACGATTAATCCTAAAAAGATTGCGATCTCGATTCAAACACCTATGCGATATTATTCCTAAATGACAACGATTTTCCTGTGTCTATTAAACCTTTGACAAAATTAGAGTGGAACATTCAGATCTGTGTTGGTGCTGCTGTATCGTTATTTCTGTGTTACAAATATTCATATTAATCACAGGAGTACTAGGATAAAAGTTTGTAGTTCGGATACAGGGTTTTTCCTGGCTCAAAATGAGGTGGAGGTGGTAAAATCCTGATCATGTGCACACATGCAAGTGTACTGCGGTCGTAAAACGTCTGAAGAAAACTATTTTTTACAAGCACACATTGTAGGTATTTTAATAATAAGAGATTATTTTGAGAACACCATCATACAAAGTGTTTCCCATAGGATTTTGTGAGACTGCGGCAGACGGACCTTAGTCTGTCTATGGGGGTCCAAGGTCATGCCCCCCCTTAAGAAAATTTTGTACATTTTAAAAATAAATTCATTAATCTGGTGCACTTTGAGAGTTCAAAACTAAGAGCTTCAACCCATGTTCAGTGTGCAAATTGAACAAAGAAAAAGTCTTTGCATTGACTTGTACCTGAACCAGCCTGGAAGGGGCTGTTTACGTAACACCTTTTTTAACTAAAAACGAAAAACTTTGTGTTTTGGCCATTCATTTACACATTAACAGCGTTTTGGAGGGCCTAACAACGCAAACTCTTGAAAATGGGTTTCAAAGTGCAAATTTTTAAAAAACAATACCATCTCTGTGTAAATTACAAAAAACATGAATCTGTGAAAACGCTGATGGCATGCACATGCGTATTATGTGTTTAGTCTTCACGCATGCGTGTTTGGAGTTTATCAACTTTTCCGTTTTTAGTACATCGTTGTCATGTAAATGTACCCTTAAGGTGATGATATACAGGGCAACTTTTTGAGCAATGTTGCTGGGCAATGTCGCCAAGCAATGATGCTTGAGCACTTTCCAATTGAGAATGGGAAACAAATTTCGATCTAAAGTATCCAGATAGAAATTTGTTGCCCATTCTCAATGGAGAAAGTGCCCAAGCAACATCGCTCGGCAAAATTGCTCAAATTTGCCCCGTGTATCATCACCTTTAGTTGTCGGTTCAAAATAGTGGGAGAATCATCTCAGTTTGAAGAAGAAAAATAAATAAATAAATAAATAAATAAATAAAAGTTCACGATTCTAAATTTATCCAAAAAATGTGCAGCTCTAAATAAATAGTAATATAATTTGGTGTGTTATTTTTTATTTTAACCTTTAATATTGTAGTAATGTACCAACTAACAGGGTTCCCTGTATAGTTTATAGTTTTAGTTCAATGATTTTAGTGCGCACGCGCCGAAGTATCTAGTGGATTGTTTTCAAGCGCTCAAGTCACTCGCGCATGCACTGTTGTACGCAGACCATCAGCACGGTCTCAAAAATTGGGCTGCACGTGGACAGGGCATGCAGACATCTGCAGACCCTCCTGATGATGAAAATTACATCACGCGGATGGCCGAAGTATACTTTGGGCTTAATCAAAAGCTTGTGAATCAAATCAAATCAATTCTTGAAATCTGTGTATTATAACAGATACATGTGTCTATTTTGTCTATTGTGTACTTATTTTTATTATCTGTATTTATCATCTTATTATTGTCATTCTCTCTGTGCACTGGAGCTCTGTCACAGAAGACAAAATCCGTGTGTAAGCATGCTTGACAATAAATTTGATTCTGATTCATTATTATATATTCATTATATTTTTACTTAACCTGTTAGTGGTCTCATTTATTTTATGTTTGAATAAATCTATCATAAACTTTTTTTTCATGACACCCCCACCCCCCCAAACAAATTAAAACAAACAATAGAATCTAATCAAGAGCTCATGAATTGAATCAAACCGATTCTTGAAATGTGTGTTAATACCCAGCCTTAGCAAATGCATTGTTTTACAGTGACTTAAGGTGATTCATTCAGTAAAGACTGAGAATTCAAAGTGCTGAAGCCACTAAAAAAGAAAAGCACCCAAAACAACAAAAACTTGAAAAGTTGAAAGCTCAATACTTCTTTAACGCTACTTTAAAAAAAAAAAAGTGCAAACTTTTAGATAAACGTCACCTAAAAAGATTAGGCTACTTAAGTTCGGCTTCAGACAAAAGTTAGTACTTAAAAATAATCCATAAAGAGTGAGAACTGCTAATCTGACTTTGTTAGAAACACACACACGCCCTTCCCCCATGAAAAGATTCCATTGTGACATTCTAAACTGCAATAGCAGTCAGCAAGAGAATGCAGCATATTCCGAAACAACACTGGAATGCTTTGTTAGTGGGATATCTTTCAGCCCGCCGGCCCGGCCAGCAGCGCACACACACAGACCTCTGGCTCTCGATGTATCCAAACCTAAATGCATGCAACCTTGAAACGTCCCTCTCAACTGAACTAGAAGTCTAAGAAAAACCAATTTTACATTCACAGCAAGAGTTGCTCAAAGAGCCAGGCTTCAGTTTAAGAGAACTGAAACTTCATGAAAACAGCATGTTTGGCCACTGGCTCACAGCTGACCTGAGCATTATTGCCATAGCAACAGTATTAGCCAACACCACTGCTCATATTCCAAACGCTGGTCAAATAAAGAAACAGACGTGATTGTGTTTCACAAGACGCAATTATGCACCATACATCTTGTGCATGATGCGTAACATATATACAGAAATACCAAGAAATGCATTTCAAAGCATCTGGGAACAAATGCAAAACAATTCATATGCTTGAAGCATCATTCTCACAGGTTTGATTCTAAGTGGTGACCAAAAGTGATGTCCGGAGGGGATATTTGCTTGTAATGACACTAAAATTTGATTAAACCATCAAAATATTTTAAATAAGAGGGAAGAACAAAACACTAAACTTGGTTAAAGGTGCAGTAAGCGATTTCTGAGAAACACTGTTGAAAGTGGATCAGACCGAGCGACAAAACACTTCAGCCAATCAGCAGTAAGAGGCGTGTCCACTCATCAGGGGGAGGTGTCTGTGTTACATAGAATGTTTGTGAATTTGGGAGTGGAGCTATCAAGATTATGCGATCCTTTTGCATAGGGGCATATTTGTTTTGGTGATTTCAAAAATCAGAAATCGCTTGCTGCACCTTTAAAGGGGTGGTTGATTATGATTTCACTTTTTTAACTTTAGTTATTGTGTAATGTTGCTATTTGAGCATAAACAACATCTGCAAAGTTACGACGCTCAAAGTTTAATGCAAAGGGAGATATTTTCTTTTAAAGAATTCACTGTTTAAGGACTACAACAAACAGCTGGTAAGGACTATAACGATCTTCTTCCTGGGTTGGTGACATCACTAACCCTAAAATTTACATAAACCCCGTCCTCGAGAACACGCAACAAAGGGGGCGAGGCCATGTTGGGCTTCTTTAGAGAAGAGGAAGAGTTGTTGTAGTAGAGTGTTGTTGACATGCCGTCATTTTACACCGGGCTGCTTCACAAACGAGGGTCAATTCAACGCTGGATTTGCACAAAAGATTAACATGATGACACACGCTAGTTGATGAGCTGAATCAACTCCACAGCAACTACATAAATTTATCCACTAACCATTCAGATACATCCAGTTTCATTCTTAAAGTTGTAACTTCTTCCTGAGTCTCTCCATCAGTGTCGACTCCGGTTTGAACAATGTAAGGCTGAACACCGTTACTGACAATCCTCATTTTGGCTGCGTGAGATTCTCCAGCTTTGTTGTTGTTGAGCGACCGAAGCGTGAGCTGTTAAAGCCCCGCCCTCTTCTGCATTTAAAGGGACACACACAAAAGCGGAGTGTTTTTGCTCACACCCAAATAGGGGCAAATTTGACAAGCTATAATAAATGGTCTGTGGGGTATTTTGAGCTGAAACTTCAAAGACACCAGAGACTTATATTACATCTTGTGAAAGGGGCATTATAGGTTCCCTTTAAAGTATTTATCGGACACACATAAATAGGTCAAATCCATGTTATGCATAGTGCAAAATCTCCCAGACTATAAAAGTATTCCTGCATTGTCAACCGGTCGGGAAAAAAAAGAAAAGTTCTGGGCGATCATGAGAAAACACTTCTTTAAATAACTAGTACTGCTGCTGCAGCATCCATTAAGCAGCGAGTCATGCTTTTTCTTTCATTCCCAAACTGAAGGGACCCAAACAGGAAATACATTCCACATGAACTCAGAGAAGCCACTGCCAGAGTCGGGCTACAATAGCTCAGAGGGGCTGGCCGTCTGCTCGCAGCGCTTTTCAAAAGAGGGCTTAACGAAAACCCTGGTTGCAAAACACAATGAGGTTCACACAGAATAGAGCGTAATTGACCTACTCACAGACATCTAACAAACTAATCACAGGCTTCTGTGGAATCCAGGGTGAGGAATGTGGAAACTAACCATTAGGATCACAATCACAGTGTAAAAATGCTGTTTTTTTAGTCTGTGAATAGTGTACGTCAGTGGTTTCCATTAGTGGGTCACATGTCTATTCTCACTGGTCACAGAGAACAGGAAAAAACATGATAAATACAAATAATGCGACTTTTCCTATATAAATGTTAATCAAGTAACAAGGAGGAGAAATACTTTCCATATTTTTATTTATTGATGTCAAACGTACATCTAATCAAACTCAGTATTTTGAGACAAAAACTCGTCTGTCACTTGGTAGAAGCTAGTCAAATTAGAAAGTCAACATTGACAGATTGTGTGACATGCCCTCATCCTCAAAAACCATAAACAACACTACACATGGTAAAAGAAACCAGACTACACTTAAAAATAAAGGTTTTCGCTGCAGTGTCATAGAAGACCCATTTTTAGTACCTGAAAGAAACTTTCGGTCAACAGTTCTTAAAAAAAATATTTTTTTCTTAGTGTAAAGAACATTTTTTAACCCTCTTGGGTCAAAACGGACTAAAAGAAAATTTTACATTTTCAAATTTTTTTTTAAATTTTTGCTTCATCGGAATGGGATGACTTTTGTCGCATTAGCTATGTGAACACACACAAAAAAAAAAAAAAAAAAAAAAATCATGGATATGATTCGGAAATGTTAAAGGCCTTCACTCTATTTTAATCTGAAATATTGCATTTATTGAAAAATAATTTTAAATTTTTCGAAAAAACAAATTATATTGATTTTAATGGAAAGAAATAGCTCATAAAGACCATAAATATTGCACAGTATCATAAAATCCCCTCAAAATTATGAATAATAACCAAAAAATATTATTGAACAAAAATGTATCACATTGATTTTCCTGGAGGGAAAAAAAATGACATTTCAAGGTAGGGCTGCACGATTATGACAAAAGTCATAATTGCCGATTATTCTCTTGAAATTGTAATTGCGATTATTAATTACGACGATCACAAAAATATGCTTGGTATTATAATGTTATACTAAAACTAAAATGAAAAAACCCTTAGGATAACCTGTAGAAAGAAAAAAACATCTTAAGCACGCAGAATGATGCAAGTAGACATTTTTTGTGTGTAATAGCACCTTTGAACAATTACGTAATTGTGGCATCCGTAATTGTAATCACGATTAGAAATTCGATTAATTGCGCAGCCCTTGGCTTTGGTCACTTTTGATTGCGAAAGTACTAAGTGTGACCCAAAAATGAAAGGGCTCAGAGGGTTAAAGAACTTTGTTCCACTATAAAGAACCTTCGGAGGTTCCACGGATTCTTCATGAAATCACCAAAGCCAACATGAGCAAGTTCACATGCAAAAAAGAAGATAAATATAGTTTGCACAGACCACAGTGCATCACTGGCTTAATAAATAGCATAAATAATTATAAATGTCAACAATTGATCCTGTGTTGGGTCCCTACTTGCACGCAATGTAAAATTTGGGTTCTGAAACATTAAAATCAACTAAATAAAATCCAATGAAAATAAAGCAGAAATATTTTCACTTATGAGGCGACAAATACATTTAACTTCACACTGCAAAGTGTAATTTAATCTACTTACAGGGTTACACTGGTGTGCAGTTGAGTATAAATATCCTGAAATATTCTGAGCTGAACCACTACAGGAATCTGGATCCTCCTGACACTCGGACGGATCCTCTGACTGACACTTTAAATTAATTTCAACAAACCAGACCGTGATGCCTTGAATACTCATTCCAGAAAAAAACAAAACATAGTCCAACCAAAACTAACACTGCTTACCCAGAGTTAAACTACCACTAGAGCTGGAGATGGCCTGATTATGATGTCTGATTACTGATGACAGGATCATGCATTGATCTGATCTTCAGGATGGTCCAGTGCAACCCAAATCCAACAGTGTCTGACACTTAAACACCCCGAAAATCACTAAGCCATCGCCAATGGGGTTTGGGTGTGTATGTCACCCGTCGGCTGTCATTAGGGTGTTAAAAGGCTGCAGTGAAGCGTATCAGTGCCTTTTCAGGGCGTTGAAGGGTCTCCAGCCCCAATGTAATTTAGAGACACCGGGGGCAGTTAATCACGTCGTTAATTGGAGTAATTAGGATCAGACAATCCGACTGCAGCAGATTTGATGGTTTTAAACGCTGATACAGATGAACCAAAACCCCTTAACGACCCGCATACACGCCTGATATCGCTGAAATATCACTTTAGTGTTGTCCTGCTGCCGTTTCACTCTTTTAACAGCACCGAATTGACGTTTCAAACGATTTCACAAAAAATCATCAGAATTTATGGAGCTAATCTCAGTTAGCCGTTAGCACCTCTCGCTGACACGGATTGAAAAACACCTCAAACACGTCAAAACACAAGCGCTCGCGGCCGCTCCGGGGCGGCTGAAATTAACGGTCACAAGTCCTACCTGTAGTGGCTCCGGGAAAGGCGTTTATTGGTGTGAAAAACAGCCCGATCGGCGGTCGGATCACGGCATCACTTACCAGCTGTTTGTCCCCACCCTCCTGTCTGTGGAGAGAGGAAATGACGGAGCGCGGCTTCCGAGCGCGCGTCCACAAAGCACAAGCACGAGCGAGCACGCCAGGCGATGTGCGCGACCGATCATACCATAGAGCGCGTGCACTTTAAAAATGAAATTAATATGAATTAAAGTAGAATTTTAGTTAAATAAAGAATGCATTGTCAGGTTATCTGTCATTCATGTTTACTTGTATTTATTTCATGACAGTGGTGATCATTTTTATTTTTTTTTATTTGATTTGATTTTTGATTTGATTTTTTTTATATTTTATTTTATATTTTATTTTTATTTTATTTTATATTTTATTTGATATTTATTTTGTTTGATTTTTAGATTTTATTTTATTTTTAGATTTATTTTATTTTTTATTTTATTTTATTTTGTTATATTTTATTTTATTTTTTAATTTGTTATATTTTATTTGATTTTTATATTTTGTTATTTTTTTTTATATTATTATTTTATTTTTTACTTTATTTTATATTATATTTTATATTTTATTTTATTTTTACATTTTATTTTATTTTTTATTTTATATTTTGTTATATTTTATTTTTTTACATTTTATTTTTACATTTTATTTTATATATATATATATTTTATTTTATTTTATTTTATTTTATTTTATTTTAATTTAATGAACGCAGCCACAGAGTGTGATTGATGTGATGGACTCCTGTGTCCTCTAGTGTTCAAACAAGCACAGTATTCACTGTCTTTCACATGATAGATAGACAGATGGCGCCACAATCACTCAGGGGAGCATGTTGCTATTTGCCGACTGTTTCCAGTGACAAATGTAAACTAAAATTTACATATACAGTGTGCGTGTGCTTTTAGGACATTTTTTAAAAATAAACACAATATATTATGTACATAATACTCTATATAAGATATGCTTACAGTGAGATCCATAACTTTATGATAAAAATGGTACATAAATCTCAGATTTGCAGTGTGGTCTCAGGTTTTTGGACACCACCTCAGTGCACTGGTATGTACAGTGGGGTCGAGTGTGTGTGTGTGTGCGTGTGTGTATGTGTGTGTGTGTGAGGGGGTGTGTTGAGCTGCATGTCAGCTGCTTTCTTCGCCCTTCATAAGGCGGATCTGTGACATTTGGGTTCAGTTCAGCCGGAGGTTCTTACACAAACACACACAGGTTCGGTCCGATAAACGTGACTATGGGACTGACAAGCGACCCAAACTTCCAGAATCTGGAGAAATGGTACAAATCGAACGCCGCGAATCTCAAAATGAGGCAGATGTTCGAGGCTGATAAAAACCGGTTTCAAAAGTTCAGGTACTTCATTTATTTATTTAACTATTCTGCATGAAGCGGGTTATTAGTTTAAAGTCATTTTATTTCATTAAATAAATAGTAATTGACCTTCACAGATCATGCAGTAAATTTAGTGGGCGGGGTCAGAAATGCAAAGCTGCCCTGTCAATCTTTATTAAACCCCGCCCACATTCAAATTCACAACTTTTAAAATGGCATAAAATATGCTAATGCTATACTTTGATTGTGCTTGTAAGTGTTTATTTATGAACTGTGTGTGTTTTCTATATGTATATATTGATAGTAAACAATTATCTGGTCTCACATTAGTTTAGCTTCATTTTATCTGAGTTCATCTGAAGAAGCCAGATGTTTGTATTCTTTTAACAGCTTAACTTTAAAAACAGATGAAGGAGACATTTTGCTGGATTACTCCAAGAACCTTATAAATGAAGAGGTTATGAAGATGCTCGTGGAGCTGGTAAAGTTTTGATCAGAATTAAACAGGGTTATCCTCACATGTGATGTACCATGGTACTTTGTAAATATGATTCGGTTTATCCTAGGCAAAGTCTCGTGGTGTGGAAGCCTCCAGAGACAAGATGTTTTCAGGGGAAAAGATTAATTTCACTGAGGTATTTAATATGTTTGTGTGTCTAGGTTTAAATCAACACATGCCCAAATACACACCCCGTTTGTTGCATTAATTTAGCTCTGTTTGGACATACACATGTTTATTGAAGGAAACTTAGTATATACGCTATAAATTCTTCTTTATTTATCTGACATTTTTAAATGTAAGATGCACTTGTAGAGCACTGCACTAGCAACAACAGAGTTTGACTGAACTGTATATTTTTAATGCAATGTAAGTTGCATTGGATTAGTGTCTGGCAAACGCATAAATCATAAATGTAAGCATTGTATGATGATTGTGTCGTCTACAGGGTCGTGCTGTTCTCCACGTGGCCCTGAGGAACCGCTCAAACACACCCATAAACGTGGATGGGAAAGACGTGATGCCAGAGGTTAACAAGGTTCTGGAGAAGATGAAGGGCTTCTGTCATGTGAGTGTCTATCTGTGGATATGGAGACTGTAAAAAGTGTTTTGGCAGGGACAAGGTTTCATGTTTGGGCTGAGGAAGAAGACAAGGCGAGCGTAGCAGATTTAAAGGGGTCCTATAATGCCCATTTTACAAGATGTAATATAAGTCTCTGGTGTCCCCAGAATGTGTCTGTGAAGTTTCAGCTCAAAATACCCCACAGATCATTTATTATAGCTTGTCAAATTTGCCCCTATTTGGGTGTGAGCAAAAACACGCCGTTTTAGTGTGTGTCCCTTTAAATGCAAATGAGCTGCTGCTCCCGGCCCCCTTTCCAGAAGAGGGCGGAGCTTTAACAGCTCGCGCTTCGGTCGCTCAACAACAACAAAACTGGAGAATCTCACGCAGCCAAAATGACGAAAGTTTTCAGCCTTACATTGTTCAAACCGGAGTCTGATGGAGAGACTCAGGAAGAAGTTACAACTTTTAGAATGAAACTGGACGTTTCTGAATGGTTAGTGGATAAATTTATGTAGTTGCTGTGGAGTTGATTCAACTCATCGACTAGCATGTGCCGTCATGTTAATCTTTTGTGCAAATCCAGCGTTTGTTTTTGAAGCAGTCCGGCGTAAAATGACGGCATGTCAACAACACTCTACTACAACAACTCTTGCTCTTCTCTAAAGCAGCCCAACATGGCCTCACCCCCTTTGTTGTGTGATCTTGGGGGCGGGGTTTATGTACATTTTGGGGTTTTGTGATGTCACTAACCCGGGAAGAAGCTTGTTGGCGAGATTCTAAAGTGTGTATACGATGGGCGCTTTACTATCCCATGAGGCCACGTGACAGGATTTGATGGAGCAATGCAACTGACGCCGTAGGTCACATGACAATGACAACATGTCGGATGTAGTACGTCTGTATTTCATTCATACTACACACATTCATAGTATATAGAACATACTTTTTTAAACAGTCGTGAAGTATTCAAATTCAAATGTAGTCAAAATCATAAGAAATATAATATTGAAAAAAGGAAGGAAACAAATTATAAGAAAAATTTGATATTTTTTCCTTATTTTCAATGTTATATGTTTTTGTTTTTTTCAGGGTTATATGTTAATTTTTCATAGTGGCCCATTTGTTTGATGATGATGAGGATGTAATGATGCATTAAGTCACTGATTGTGATTGATAATTGATGTTTTTTTGCGGTGATTGATTGGTCATGAGTTGATTTTATATATTTTTGAGCTTTGAGTTTGTCTGGATATGCCTGATGAAGGTCATGGGACCGAAATGTTGCGATAAATAGAGAAATTTTGATACTTTTGAAAACATTGATAGTGTGTGGGACTTTCTTTTAATTCGGACTACATTTGAATTTGAATTTACTTCACGACCGTTTAAAAAAGTATGTTCTATATAGTATGTGTGTGTGTAGTATGAATGAAACACGGACATACTACATCAGCCATGTTGTCATTATCATGTGACCTATCAGCGTCAGTTGTGTCGCTTCACTTCCATTCATAGATCCTCTCCCGTGGCCTCATGGGATAGTAAAGTGTCCATCGTATGCACACTTCAGAGTCTTGCCAAAAGTAGTAAGTCATCCGGGGACTTTTCGCCTAGTGTTTTTTGAATACAATATGTTCAGACATACTACTCTTTTGGCATACTGTTTTACACATACTATATAGTATAGGGAAGTAAAAGTCCATGAAAACTAAACTTTGAAATCATGACACCAGGATGAACTCACAGGTTTTTCTTCCCACCACAGAAAGTCCGCAGTGGCGAGTGGAAGGGTTACACCGGGAAATCCATCACTGATGTGGTCAATGTCGGCATCGGTGGATCTGATCTGGTTTGTGAAATCAAAACCATATTTTACATGATTTTATTCTTTTCTTCCTGCTTTGATGCTCTAGATCAAGGGTTTTCAGTCTTTTAGATGCCAAGAACCCCCATCCTAAAATTTAACAGGCATCAATAGTTTTTTATATGTGAAAAATGAATACTATAAATATACTATAAATATTATTAAGTATATAGTTTGTTACACTGTTTTATATATATATATATATATATATATATATACTAATTTATTACTTATTAATTTTAATAATTTTTTTATCTATTTGTTTTAATCAATTTATTTTAATAATATTTTTATTTTATATATTTAATATTTTTATATATTTTATAAACATATTTAATAATTTATTTTATTTTTTTTACACTGTATTTCTCTAAACTTTTCCATGGACTCTCTAGCACTTTTGCACTGTTTTTGTGTGTGTTTCAGGGTCCATTAATGGTGACAGAGGCTCTGAAGCCCTACTCTAAAGGCGGACCTCGGGTCTGGTTTGTGTCGAACATCGATGGAACGCACATCGCTAAGACTCTGGCTGAACTCAACGCTGAGACCACACTCTTCATCGTCGCATCGAAGGTATTCAGAAACTGAACATATTATACAGCACTTGCAGAGATACACAAGCAAGTAGAGAAAATAAACATCATAAAATATCTCTATACAAACTGTGACTTTTTAAAGAGGACCCATTATGCCCTTATACAAAGTCTTGATGTTGTTTTTGTGTTCTACTAGAACAGGTTTTTCTGCTTGAATGTTCATTATTTTCCTCATATTCTCAATTGTTGCAGCTCCTCTCTTCCCAGTCTGTCAGTAACGCTCTGTTTAGTTCCTGTCTCTATGAAGCCCCTCCTTCTGAAAAGCACAATGTGCTCTGATTGGTCGGCTGGAGCAGTGTGTTTGGGAAATGTCCCGCCCCTTACCATTACTGCCAGTTTCAACACACTACTAACTAATTCAACAAGGCCCCGCCCCTTTATTCTGTGCATGAATTATTATAATGAGGAATATTGTGAAGAAAACTCAAGACTCCAATGGAGGTGTTTCAGAGAGTTCAGAAACACTGATATAGAGAAGAACTGGAACTTTGTAGAGCTTTTTAATGCTCAAACAGCAACAATACTGTAGGTCCTCTTTAAAGGTTGTTTTGCTAATAACATCAATTTGATAATATGTATCATAATGAAGTTTTTGTGAAAAAACGACGCCACTGATAATGTTGTTGAATAGTTTGTTGTCCGCTTGTCTTCCTCAGACATTCACGACTCAGGAAACTATCACAAACGCTGAGTCAGCGAAGGAATGGTTCCTGCAGGCCGCCAAAGACGTGAGTCACATCTCTTACAGTGACGCGTATGAGACGCCTGTGTCATGCATTTATGTGTTTGTTGTTGTTTTTATCATTCTCACAGAAATCTGCAGTTGCCAAGCATTTCGTGGCACTCTCCACCAATGGAGTAAGTTCATTCTAGTTTACATGTAAAGGGCTCATATCATCAGGAATTACATTTTCCATAACACAGTTCATTGTACTATTAAATCAATTAAAAGCAGACATTTGAAAATATTACATCAGATTTTTTGAATTTCTCAGGCCAACTTTATTCCATTCTGTGTTTCAGCCTAAAGTGAAGGACTTCGGCATCGACCCGGAGAACATGTTTGAGTTTTGGGACGTGAGTGTCTGTCTGTCGAGGGCCTGAGCTATTTTTGCCGTAGTGGTTTGACCTGTGAAGTAGGTGTCTGGACGCTCGCAGCAGCAGCTGCTGGTAACCAGAGTCTCTCGACTGACTCGCGGCCGCACGCCTCAGGGTTATTCGTGATCCTGACCTTATCCGAGCAGAGGTCACACAAAGGCTGGTTCACTGTAAAGGCCGACAGGCTACTTTTACTCACATTGTTGATATTTAAAGGGCAAGGTTCCTTACTATCCTGTTTATTATGGACACTATAAGCTCTTCAGCATACTGTATGTTTGCTCAAGTAAAGAAAAGCTTGATGTGGAGTTGAATTCATGCTTTTGTATGTTTACAAAACTTAAATGAACATCTAATAGTACAAAAATCACACATGCAGTGAAACATTTGATTCATTTTTTTGATTTCCAGTGGGTCGGTGGACGATATTCCTTATGGTCTGCAATTGGACTGTCTATCGCACTGCATATCGGTGAGTTATCATGTGACTCTCATGAAGACAGCCAATGAGTGTGAGAGATTCTCAAGCGTCTGTCTGACCTCTTCTGTTTTAGGATACGAGAACTTTGAGAAGCTGTTGGCTGGAGCTCATTGGATGGTGGGTTTTATTACTGAAGAAGGACATTATCAGTATTTGACCTTCATTAAAATATAAAAATTTTTTGTATAATGACCAGCAGATACACTGCCATTCAAAAGTTTGGAGCCGATAAGATTTTGTTATATTTTTGAAGGAAGTCTCACCAAGACTGTATTTATTTGATCATAAAAAGCAGTAAAAATGTAAAATATTTTTACAATTTAAAATAGTGGTTTTCTAAGTGAATATATATTAAAAAGTAATTTATTACTGTGATGCAAAGCTGAATTTTCAGCATCATTACTCCAGTCTTCAGTGTCACATGATCCTTCAGAAATCATTCTAATATGCTGATTTGATGCTTTCTGATTATTATCAATGTTGAAAACAGCTTCATATTTTTTTCATACTTTTTTAGGATTCTTTCATGATTAGAAAGTTGAAAATAGAAATCTTGTGTAACGTTATAAAAATCTTTACTGTCACTTTTGATCAATTTAAAGCATCCTTATATCTTTTAAAAGCTCGCATAAACTCTCTGGCAGGACACTCATTTCCGTACGGCCCCTGTGGATCAGAACGCACCCATGCTGCTTGCTCTGTTGGGCATCTGGTACATCAATTTCTTCCAGGCGGAGACGCACTGCCTGCTGCCGTACGATCAGTACATGCACCGCTTCGCTGCGTACTTCCAACAGGTGTAGAGCTACACACTCCTAATGACAGTAAAACTCAAAAATATAAATGGTATGAGAATCTAATGCTGTGATTTTTACAGGGTGACATGGAGTCTAATGGAAAGTACATCACTACTAAGGGTAGCCAGGTGAACTATCACACCGGGCCGATCGTATGGGGTGAACCGGGAACTAACGGACAGCACGCTTTCTACCAGCTTATTCACCAAGGTTCACCTGCTGCCATACAGAATATGTGTGTTTTGGTATGAGAAGCATCTGTCTGACCCTTCTGTCTCCTCAACAGGAACTCGTATGGTTCCTGCTGACTTCCTCATTCCTGCCCAGACTCAACATCCAATCAGAAACAGCCTTCACCACAAGGTACAGAGTTGCAGGGTTGCCAAGCTCATTACAGCCATGTCATAAAAACAAATCAGGCTTTGGTAAATCATAATTATGACATAAAAAGTTTATATATTATATATATTTATAAGGTGAAAAGTTGAAATTATGACTTCAAAAATCATAATTATGACATAAAAAGTCAAAATTATGCCATACTAAGTTGAAATCATGACTTTAAAAGTGCAAGACTTTTGCAAGTTTTGACATACTAAGTCATAATTATGAGATTAAAAAGTCGAAATTATGACAAAAATTCGAAATCATGGCTTTAAAAAGTTGAAGTCATAATTAGTGTGTTTTGACATACTAAGTCATAATAATGAGATTAAAAAGTTGAAATTAAGAGTTTAAATCATAAATATGACATTAAAAAATTATGATGTACTAAGTCATAATTATGATATACTAAGACTAAGTCATAATTAGGTCTAGTTTTGACATACTAAGTCATAATAATGAGATTAAAAATTGAAATTAGGAGTTTAAGTCATAAATATGACATTAAAAAATTATAATGTACTAAGACTAAGTCATAATTAGGTCTAGTTTTGATATACTAAGTCATAATTTATGACATGCTAATTCATAATTATGAGATTAAAAAGTCAATAATTTGTCATAATTATGACATTAAAAATATTATGACATAAAAAGTTATAATTATGAGATAAAAGTCAAAATTTTGTCGTAATTATGACTTTTACTTTTTATGTCATTATGTAATAATTTTATAACATAATAGTTTAATTTAATCTCATAAATGACTTAGTGTGTAATAATTTCGACTTTTTATGTCATAATTATGATTTTAGCATGATGTTTTTCTTAACTCTGACTCTATTATTGAACTGAATCAACATTGAATGAACTTAAGCTGAATAATGACTATTGTCTTCTGTAGAGCTGCTTTATAGCTGAAATTGAATTTGTTTCATAATTAATAACATTAAAGTCGGCATGAAATGGAAGTTACATTCGTCTTTTCTTCCCTATTGTAATGAATAACCAAGTGAAATGGTTTCTGGAACAAGAACAAATGTAGGGCGGGGCTTGATTTTGTTCGTGTGGAATTGATTGGATGGTTGTGGTTTGTTATTGGTGGATATCATTTGAGTGACAAGTTGCCCCGCAGAGGAAGGGTTATTTTGAGGAAGGAAGGAAGATATTTTGATTCAAGATTACAAACCACATAAATAATAAAAAAAATAAAACTGCAATAATTCCATTGAAAAAACAAGAATTGTCACTATTATTAAGACTGTTTTATCACTGGAATGTGAAGCTGCTTTGAAGCAAACGCTATAAAAATAAATGTTACTTGTAGATCCTGGTGGCGAACTTCCTGGCACAGACGGAGGCCCTGATGAAGGGAAAGACGACAGAAGAGGCGAAGAAAGAGCTAGAAGCTGGAGGACTGAGCGGAGAGAAACTTGAGAAAATTCTACCACACAAAGTGAGAATATAAAGTCAACCACTGGCTTATACTGACCCCTACAGGACACAATCACACTACACCCCATAATCACTACCATACTATTAATATTTCTGCAGCATGTATAATGTGCACAGTATGTGGATTATCATAGATTTTTTTTATGCAAAATTATAATTAAAAACACTCATTTTTTATCCGTTTAAAATTTCTATTGTTACTTTCACTGTTCACTTAACAGTTATTAAATGTGCAAATCACAGTACTGCAGTCAAAGCTCTTTCCTGGTAACATCATCCATTCGTTTCTGTCCAGGTATTCCAAGGAAACAAGCCAACGAATTCCATCATCTTCAAAAAGTTGTCTCCGTATACTCTGGGCGTGCTGATTGGTGGGTTGAAAGCTATTTTAAATGTTTTAGTGATGCTGTACAGTATTAGATATCATCTGATGTGCAGGTTCCTGACCTCTGACCTCTCTTAACAGCCATGTATGAACACAAGATCTTCATTCAGGGCGTCATGTGGGAAATTAACAGTTTTGATCAGTGGGGGTGAGTCAACAAATGCATGAATCTGATGAAATGAATGTAGTTTTGATGTGTTAAGTAGCTAAAGCAGGCCAGTGTTATTTTGGTATAATTGAAATACTATTATAGTTTGTTTTAATATTTAGATTTTTTTTTTTTTGTAATTTCTGTTTTCATTTTCATTTGTCAAAATTCTAGTAATTTTTAGTTGTCTTTTAGTTTTAGTATGCCTATATAGTTTTTATTATTTATTTATTTATTTTTTTTATTATTATTATTATTTTTTTCAGTTTTAGTTTGTTTAGTAGTGATGGGTGTTTTCTAAACACGCTTTGTGAGGCTTCGTGAATCTTTTGTTTCGAATCAGTGGTTTGGAGCGTGGATCAACTGCCAAAGTCATGTGATTTCAGTAAATGAGGCTTCCTTTCATCATACTGTTTTGAAAAGTTATGACATTTCAATGACTCACCATTAGGGGGCGATCATCTCAGTGAACCCATAAACCAGTGTCTATATGGTTTTTACTTGATCAGTTTTATGAAGTTGTAGACATTTGTAATAACACATTTGTATAATAAAATGAGTATAGTTAATCATCTCTTATTGGCCTGATTAGCCACATCCTCCATTAAACACACAAAACAAGCCCAACAAATTAATAAAAGAGCACATATTATACAGACACATCATTTTTAATGGTGTTTGATGATTTGTAGAATCCATTTAATAGATTAACCTTTTTTAAGAAAACATTTGAAATTGGTTTGTAAAAGGTGTTTTTATGCATGTTTGGGTTTTCATTGCATTTACACTGTTCTGACCAGCAGGGGGTCACCAGCGTGTGCCGTTTCAAGCGCTTTGAAACAGTGAATCATTTTGCGAAGCAATTGATTCAATTGACT
Source organism: Ctenopharyngodon idella (assembly GCF_019924925.1). Classification (NCBI taxonomy): domain Eukaryota; kingdom Metazoa; phylum Chordata; class Actinopteri; order Cypriniformes; family Xenocyprididae; genus Ctenopharyngodon; species Ctenopharyngodon idella. The sequence goes on along the minus strand of NC_067237.1, from coordinate 36,089,840 downwards.
CAGAGTTTCAGAAAGCTTAGTTTCTCCTATCACTATTGTGTAGTACATCAAGTTAAACTAAATGAAAATGAAAAACGTTTTCTTAGCACCCAGATGTATAATTGTCACGGCCAGGATGAGGAAGAAGACGAGGCGTAACTATTTTATAAAACCAAAAGTGCCACAGTGTCAACACATTCAACACCAGACAAAGACAAACTAAACTGAGGGCAATTTATACAGAGAATAATGATCTAAACAAGGAACAGGTGTGAGAATCAATGAAACAATGAGTAACCATGACAACCAATGAAAACACAGGAAATAATGAGAAACAAACGAAAAACAACGAAACTAAAACAACAACTGAACGTGACAATGATAAATTAAAATAAGTTTGTTTTTTAGCTGTTTATTTTGTTTCAAGTAACAAAAATGTTTTCTTATGGTTTTAGATTTAGTTAACTATAATAACCCTATTCCAGACTTTTTATATATTTTACATATAATGACTGTCTGTCTTCTCTCTAAACTCAGCGTGGAGCTCGGGAAACAGCTGGCAAAGAAGATCGAACCTGAGCTTCAGGATTCTGCTGAAGTCAGTTCTCACGATTCGTCCACGAACGGCCTCATCAACTTCCTCAAGAAGAACTTCGCTTGAATGAACCATGAAGAGAAGCTTCACCTTTTCCCAGAATCCCCTGCTGCACCCCAAAACCACAGCACCCTTCTGAAAGCACACGGCCCAAAAAACAAGGCTGAAAACTGAGGGTTGCCTCAAAAAACTCAAAAAACATTTTTAATTAGATTTTAAAAACATTTTGAAACTATAATGCGGTGTATTTTTAACAGACAATTAAACCATTATTGTATAACCATAAATAGGCAGTATTGTGTTAATTTATCATTATAAAAAAAATGATAAATCAGAGACATTACCATCTTTGTTTTACACAAACTTGTTTGAAGCACCAGTTTATACTTCATGAAAGTTTCTGTTTTCACCACAAGTGGGAATCTTTTTTTCCAAAATAAATCACTTTGCACAATTTCTGTGACTTTGGCTATGATTCAGATAGAATATTGTCATAAATCTAGCACTATTTGAGCAGTAAATAGTATTAACACTAGCATGAATGCAACATTGAATGCAATCTAAGTCACTCTGGATATAAGAATTTGCCAATCCATAATGTAAATGCACACTGCAATGGATACTGTATCCCACAATGCAATGTGCTCAACTTTCCATTTCCAAGGCTGCGTCTGAAATCGCATACTCTCTTGAGTAGGTACTTATTTGAATAAGTAATTACTTCACAGCCACTAAAAAATTATGTTCTATATAGTATGAATGTAATCCGATGTGGTGTGAAATCGAGTCCTCCCCCAGGAATCAGGTCTCCTTTAGGACACCGAGTGATCCCATTGGTTCAACTGACTTTTAATGGTAGTATTTTTAGCGGCTGATTATAATTCCTGCAAAATGACATTATGATTTATATCATTAAAATGTGTTATAATGGCCATTATAAAATGGTTAGTTCTGTCCTTGATTCTGATTGGTCAATAACTGTGTTTTATTCATGATAAAACATGGCTATGACCGCTTCACCCAACGGTTCTGTGTATCACAACACCCTTAGCAACCACTCTTGTTTGTTCCCAATTGATATTGTTCTTTGAAGCTTACTGCATTATGTAGAAGAGTATTGTGAGAAAGAGACCGATAATGAGCGAATTTATTACCTGCATTCAGATTTAGCATTTTCCTTCAGGTCAGTCCTATGTTCATAATAAAAAATCTGTTTAAATGTCCGCTGCGATATCTTGTCCTTTTAACAGTTAAGGGGTTTTTCCCATGACTGACAGCACTAGTCAAAGCATTTGTCAGTTGCGTTTTGTTCACAACAATTCAGTCTTTTCAATCTAAAAGTCTTTGCTACAGACTGACTCACTCATAAAGACAGTCTTTGCCGCCATCTAATGGCATAATAATGTAACTTCTGTTGCTGTTCACGGTCAGGGACTATTTTTCTGGCGGAAGGAAGGCTTTTCGTGATTTTACTTTACTTCATGAAAGTTGCATTGATACATATTTTTGGCTTTAATATTTGTATTGTGTGGTAACCATTTTATAAAAGCAATACGGTACTCGAGGCTAGTGCTGTATCGTGAATAAGTCACTCTCGTACCTTATTGCTTACTTAATGTCTTTTAAATTACATGGTTCATATACTAGTATTGTAGCATTTAACTGAAGCGATAGATTGTGAAATCAAGCATTTCTTGTTCTTACTGTTTTTTAGCTAGCTTATGTATTAGCATAGCATACATCTACCCGATTAGCCTGCTAGCTTAGCTTATAATATTAGATATGTTTTTTGCTTTAAATATCTGTTCCCAGTTTGTTTTATTATGCAGTAGGCATTCATTTTATATTTCAAGCATGTTGTTTGTGCACTTAATGTAATAAACATCATACAATATTGAAATAGGTTATAATTAGTCAAAACATCACAATAAAAACTGATCAGGCATTACCACCTGGGTCCTAAAGGAGACCCGATTCCTGGGGGGGGCTCGATTTCTCATGACACCGGACGTACATTCGCCATGTTGTCATTATCATGTGACTCTGCCATTCATAAATCATCTCCCATGACCTCATGGGATAGTAAAATGTCCATCGTATGCACACTTCAGATC